>NC_053491.1:252777476-252837476 GCF_905171775.1 Rana temporaria
CTTTTGCTCTCTGTGATGCCTTTTTAACCCACTCCAAAAGTGGGTGGGTGTGTCAAACTATGTAATTGATGTCATGTGAAGAAGAGTCCATATTTTACCATAACATCAAGTATGCTGCCATCTTGAATACAATTTTCCCCTCTAGAGGCAGTGTTGTATAAGGAATGACTTCCAAAGTTATTCTCATGACCTTTTGGCCCTCGGCTTAGTGAAACATCATTAATTGTGTGATGGTTGACAATCGCGTGTCAAACGTTCTGGCATTGGCTTGAATATATGGTTTGGGAAAATCTGCCCTCACACAATTAGCTGGGGCTGTTAGAATCATGACTTCAGTTTTAATTTAACCAACGACAAGCAAAACAGTTATTCATGGACAATCTCACTAATAGAATACCATTTTAGCAACTTTTATAATATATGTATTAAACGGGTTTATATATTAATAACTTTTACAGATACGCTGTAAACATATTATGAAATAAACATTATTTAAAATATATAATTTTAATATATACATAATTAAGCAAAAAATGTCACGTATAAGTATTTCAATATAATGCTATATACCTTTTTGGTTAATATATTACTTGTACTTGAGTAATATAATACGTTTCATTTGGTTGTATTTGAATAAGCCCCTTTTTTTGTTTTGTGGTTTTCTTCAGGAAATACTAATTGGGTTTGTAAGCTCACTTGAAATACGATTCTCTAAACCAGGGGTCTCCAAACTGCGGTCTGAGGGCCAGATGTGGCCCTTTGCTAGCCTTTATCTGGTCCTTGGGACACTATTCCTTCCACTAACACCAGCAGTGGGGCACTAGGTTTTCCACTGATACCAATGATGGGATACTATTCCTCCTACTAATACCACTAATGTGGCACTATGCCTCCTACTGACCACCAACCTTGAGGACATATTTATTATCAGTGATACTGGGCTCGGGACATTTTCTACCCCTGCTGGCCACAATCCGGCCCTCCTAAAGTCTGAAGGACTGTAGACTGGCCCTTTTGTATGAAACGTCTGGAGACCCCTCCTCTAAACGATACGTCTTCTGTGGAATCTCCCCTTATGTTTATTTTACTAAGTGTTCAAACCTTTAATTTATGGTCTGGAATAAAAATACAGATGAGGCTTTCACAGTCTTCTAATAAGACAGAAAAACCTCTGGTAATGTCTATTCATGAGCTATGAACTTGGTTTCAACTTTAGAGGGAAAATGGCTACCCTCATGTCCAATATGAAAAATATACAATATATGGCTATATAGCAGTTAAACCTGGAGCATAACCAACCCCCCCCCCCCCCCCAAAAAAAAAAGCAGCCCCACAAGTACATTTAAAGGGTAACTCCTACAATCCACTCTGGGTAATCAATGTACATTGCAAAGATGACAACTTGTCCTACCTGTTTCTGATTATAAGACCAAGCTTTGTTTTGTTTTGTAAAGGATGCCTAAAATCTGACTTGTATCTTTTTAAATGACCAGCAGACAGGCAGCACTAAAAATAAAAAGCATAAAAAGAAACTTGTCAAATATACCTACTATTACAATGCACATGTTAAATGAAAGTGGATGATTGGACCATAAATTTCCTTTTAATAAACCATTTTTTTTTTCTGGAATTCTTGAAGGACCTTTTCGTAATTTTAACCACGATTTCAGTGTCTGTAGTCGGCACTGATTTCAGGCCAGGAATAACAGGGCCTTGTAACTTTAACACTTTTGATATGACAGGGAAATTACAAGCAATAGAAGGCATTTCATTCCTGTTCATTTGCCCTATTATAACAATTTGAGAGTAAAGTGAAGACTCGCATTACAGAATACAGATTGCCACTGGTTCTCCTAAGGGTGACAGTAATGTAAGCCAGTGATTTCTAATGAAGGTTTTTTCTGTTCCGAATATTTTTTATTTTTTTTTATGACCCAAAGATTGCCTTGCTGGTGTGCTGCTACTTAAAGGAAAAAGTGTCTGCATATCTATTTTTGTGGCAGCTAATGTTCCATGAAGGTCTTCCATTTATACCTATAATATGGCTGCTTCCTGAGATGTATAGGAAAAAAGTAATCTTAAGTATATCACTGCTGTGTATAATATACTGGTGTAGTTTATGATGGCAATACAATTTACCAGTTCAGATTTAAAAATATACTTTATTAAGGCAGCATTTTCTGCTTTCAGCCTTGGAACTGAACATTCTATATACAGTAAAATCTTGTATTTCTAGTCCATCTTTTTTTAGTTTTGAATTGGTGCAGGATATGGTTAAAAAAAATTCTAACCCTTTAATACTACACGTATTAGAGAAAACACTTGACCTAGCTGATGGTTAATATTTTGCATCTTTTTATGTATGTTAACTGCAAATTTTCAAGAAATATGAGCCAGCCTTTAAGCCACTTCTATCAAGCAAACCCTGAAACTGCTTTGATGCCCCCCTAGCAACCCTTCTAATCTCATTGAACTTGGCATAAAACACGTCTCAATCAAAGACAGGTAGCAGGGGAGCTGTCAGCATAGTCAATGGGAGTACTAGCAGCCAGTGCTGTGGACAAAAATTATTGGGAAGACTGTGAATAAAAAGTGGAACTATGGATAAAATGCATATGTCGGTAGGTTTTGTGTTTTTTTTTTTTTTTTTTTTTTTTTGGATTCCCCGCCACATGCGTGTCTGAGCCATACAATTTTTAAAATTTGGGTGTGAATTTCACCTGCCCGGGAGCATGGTCTCTAGCATGGTCAGTTTAAAAAAAAAAAAATCCTTCCTGGTAAGGAAATTGTATATTTCCTGGATAAACAATATCTGGTATAGTTATTTATACATGTTATTAGCCTGTTATATTTTGTGCATTAAAGTGGTTGTAAACCCTCACTTATACACAGTGAAGAGAATAGCCTCAGATACAGAGATGAAACAAATCCTCTTACATGAGTTTTTTGTTTTAGCTGCAGTCTTTTCTATGGCCCCTCAAAATTGCAGATTTGTGATACAATCCTTTAAAGCGGAGGTCCACCGAATTTTTTTTTTGTAAAGTCGGCAGCTACAAATATTGCAGCTGCTGACTTTTAAAATATGGACACTTACCTGTCCAGCGTGCCCGCGATGACCGCACCTGAGGCCGACCCAGGCTTCGATCCTCGGATGCTGCCGCTGCCATCTTCGCTAAGGGAATCAGGAAATGAAGCCTTGCAGCTTCACTTCCAGGTTCCTTACTGCGTGAGTTGCGCAATCGAAATGGTCCCTCCTGTCTTCTGTCTCCCAGAAGATAGCGGGGGACGAAGGGATGTGACGTAGACTCCCGCAGATTCTGCGCGGGTCTATCCCCGGAAGTGGGTGCAAATACCTGTACTATACAGGTATCTGCACCCCCTGAAAGGTGCCACATGTGACACCGGAGGGTTCCGAAAAGCGGAGGTTTACTTTTTGTGTGGACCTCCGCTTTAAGCATCTGTCAGGAGTAGAGAGGGGGTGGAGAGCTGCAGTTACAGCTCTTGTATACTGTGTGAGGACAATGGGATAACATTTCCCCATGTTTTTTTTTAGCAAAAAAACATGGGGAAAGGTTCTCCCATTGTCCTAGTACCTAAACCGGTGTGTGCAGTCCTCTCGGACCCCTAAATGTGTCATTCCATGCTTATATATACTGTGTGAGAGCTTATTGGGGGAAAAAAGGGACACGCCCCCTCCACATGGACAGAGGAACGAAGAAACATGCACACCAGCTGTGTACTTTATCTCCCTCTACACAAATTCTATCTCATGTGTTAGGAAAACATCTCATGCTGATAACAGAGCAACAAAGCATGAGAGCGAAATTAAATTAAGATCTTTGGAGAAAGAAAAGCAAACGCCTACAGATATGTGCTTTGTTCAGATTTCCTGACTGGGGTTTACAACCACTTTAAAAAATGTATTCTGCGTTTTTTATAAAGCCAACTGAGCTAGCTAGAACTAGATCCCTAGAGAGTCTATCCCACACCTCCTTACTGTATAATAGCCTTTTTTGAATGTGGAGGTTACTTGTCGTTCCACCATTGCAGTGTCTCCCCTTGTCTTTTTTTTAATGGCTTTAAAGTGAATGACTACACCAAGTTCACTGTATATACCATATTTATACATAGTGATCATATCTCCCCTTTTATCACATCTTCTCAAGAGAATACAATCGGTTCAGCTAATCTTTCCCCATAGCAGAGCTCCTGCATATCTCTTATCTGTTTGGTTGCTCTTCTTTGAACTTTCTTTAGTTCTCTGACATCCTTTTTGTGAATTGGTGTCCAAAACTGAATTGCATATTCCAGATGAGGCCTTACTAATATGTACAAGGGCAAACTCTCCAGTATCTTTTTTTTTTTTAAACTACTGTAACAGGTCTGTAATTGGCTGATAAACTTTGATCCCTTTTTAAATATAGACATCACATCACCATGTGAAATGACCTGCGTTTTTCCATAGTGGATAAATGTAGATTATTGCTAGGGCAAAAAAATGGTCTTGTACGGGCTCTGTTCACACCGCAATGCATGTAATGTGGGGAAAATGCAGCAGGTATTTACAGTGAATGGCACTGCCAGTCACCGTACAGCAGCACAACACACCATGCTACTGTGCAGTAACAGAAGTCTAGTCACTTGACTCTTCAAATAAAGTTAGAAGGAAAAAAAGCATTGCAATGTGCTGAAACATGCATTGCACTGCTCCCTACTGGAGTCAACATTACACTATCCAGCATGGTAAAATGCTGCATTCTATAACTCAGGCTAGTGTGAACATAGGCTAATTTAATTGTACATAATTTCTTATCAACTCAACCTGATCCTTTCCATATGGACTCTTTTATGCTTTGTACACGACCAGTTTTCCCAGCGAGGAAAAATTAGAACATGTTTTCTTTTTTCCTGGCTGTGTGTAGGGGGAAAAAGCTACCAAGCAGGTTCTCTGTTTTCCCATTGGGTTTTCCCAGTGGACTTTTTAGCACCGGTAAAACCGATCGTGTGTTCAAGGCATTGGGGTATCTATACAGATCACATCACAGGCAGGTTTTTTCCCTGAGTTGCCTACACAAGGGCTACCAATGTATAAGTGAGCTCAGGGCAAAGTTAGTGCATGTCGGCTCGCATTTTCTAAAACAGAATCTAAGTATTCTTGCATTTTTATATGCATGAAATATTTTCCTGGTGCTTTCCCACTGGGGAGCCACATGGGCCTCAAACCACCTGCTATACAATATACATGTAATATACAAGTAAATGGCTGTACGCAGCCATGCTCTTATAAACGAAAATGCTTTTTTGCATCAGCGTTTAACCACAAATGTATGTCTAATATATTTTCTGAACAAAAACCTTGGCTTTTGGAAAATGTCAGATACGTGCAGCACCAATGCAAACAAGCAATTGGCATTTACAAGAGCATGGTTGCATATAGCCATTCACTTGCACGGCAAGCTGTATGCAGCACAGGAAAGCACTGGGAACTTATGCCAGACAAAAAGGCCTGTTAAAAACCCAGAGCTCTGCTAGGACCCCACATCATGTCTGTGCACAGATGGGGGGGTCATTTTCATGCTTCTGCTCACACAGCTCGACCCCCTTGGCAAGGTAACATGCCAAAAACCAGCATCAGGATCACGCATCCTTGGGAATTCCCAAGAATGTGTAGCTCCAGCATATCTGTGACCATTTGAGAAAAGTGGGTATGGCTTGTATAGGCACCTCCCTTTTTATACCAGACATGTTTTTGTTTTAGTTGTAATGTACTCTTTTGTGCTAATAGAAATGTTTTAGTGTAAAAGTTAATGTTGCTAGTCCTGTTCATACTGAAAAAAAAAAATTAAGGAATGGTCTAACAGATATTAAGTTTTGGAAATGTTAGCTGACGCTTGTATGTATTTTTGTAGCACAGTACACGGAAACATAACAGGATTAGTTCAGGCCTTCCCTAGATTCTTTAATCAGAAAAATCACATTAACAGTATATTGGTTTTGTTGAAACCCTGCTCCTCCAAGTCAGCTATTCACTGAACTGTATACACAGAATTTTAGCAAACTTTACCCAAGATGCAACTGAGTATAGATATCTGGAAAGTCATGTACATGATGTACTGTTGCCATGGCTGAAAAGGAAATAAACTTGGAAATGCATTGCAGGGGAGGACCAAATGTATGTAACGTGTTGCAATTGCTAAAATTTTAGTATCCCAAAAAAAGTTTGGAACTGAACAAAGGGAGGATTAAAACCTCTGAGGAGATTCCGCCATCCACACAGTTTAGTGTTGATGGAGTCATTTCTTTTTTGGGGGAGAACAAAATAATTTTGGCTAGCCCTAAGCTGGCCATAGACCATTTTTTAGACCCTTTAGCCCTCGGGTTGAAATTAGAAAAATGGCCCCACCATTCACACATTTGAGGTGGATAAAGGAATCTATAAATCCATAAATGTCCAATCTTCTGAAGGTATGTTACTATAACCCATGACATATGAAGATTCTGCCTGTGTCCTGTACTATACTCCTTGATATGGAATTTACAGGCAAGTCAAAAATTCCTTTTGTTCCATTAAAAGATCGAAAAATCTTAAATTCTGTTCTATAGCATGTGTTGAGTTTAAATTTGTAGCCAATTCCTTCAAGATTAAGGTTGAGTTTGTTTATGGATTAAACTGCCAGTATAAATGTCGTCTGTGTAGAGAAGTGTATTGAAAAAGCGGCATAATCCTCTTGACTGTCCTCAGTAACTGTTGTCTATTTAATATTCTATTTATTTTTAAATGAATTTGGATCATTGCTAGAAGGTGAAGTAGTAAATATGCTGAAATATGGTTGTGTTCACAAGTGATTGCCTTTTATTTAATAATGAGATACAGGGGTGTCACCAGCATAACACCTTAATGCATTTCTGGTGTAGGCATTCTAGGACCGAGCCTCGGATATATTTTGACATTATCAGCATGGTAAATCAGAGACTCAACTGGCAGCTTTTGTTGCAATGCAAATAAATAGGACAGACCTCCTTGGATGGCATTTCTTGAATTTCCACTTAATATCTGATTTAGCTTTTTTTTCCAGCAGGCAGATTGAAGCCCATATCTAGAGTCTTGCTAGATAATATGTAATGTGCTATGATGATAGGTGTAATATAAAGTGAAATGAGACCACCAACACATCTAATGTATGTTAATAAATGACTGTTTGGTGGAGAATGGCTTTCTGCCTGTATTCATTCAATTTCAATATTCTGAACTGACTTCATTATCATATCAGTGGAGTGCTTGGATGTTTGTTGATGGGTTCATAAAATTATCCACTTCGAGTTTATTTTTCCACTTTGTTTATATTCCTACTTTTTTATGATATACAAGGATATAAACTGTGTGTGTAATTATATATTTATTATTTCTCATTCTCACAACTGAGTACACCCCTCACATTTTTGTAAATATTTTATTTGATCCTTTCATGTGACACTGAAGAAATTACACTTTGCTACAATGTAAAGTAGTGAGTGTACAGCTTGTATAACAGTGTAAATTTCCTGTCCCCTCAAAATAACGCAAAACACAGCCATTAATGTCTAAACCGTTGGCAACAAAATGGTACACCCCTAAGTGAAAATGTCCAAATTGGTCATAAAGTGTCAATATTTTGTGTGGCCGCCATTATTTTCCAGCATTGCCTAATCCATCTTGGGTTGTTATGTTGGAATACTGCCCTGTGGCCTAGTCTCCGAAGGAAGGGGATCATGCGCTGCTTCAGTATGTCACAGTACATTTTGGCATTCATGGTTCCCTCAATGAAATGTAGCTCCCCAGTGCTGGCAACACTCATGCAGCCCCAGACCATGCGTTCCAAAAAATGCTTCTTAAATCGACTGTCTAGAAACTACTGTAAACGACCCTGTGTACATGTACTGATAAGATAACATAGTGGAGAGTTGGCAGGGGCAGCTGAAAAAAATGCCCAACTGCTCCTAAACATCCTGTTTACCAGCAGCAATGTACATGAGGTATAGGGAGCAAAGCTAAGTTTTAGCCAACAAAATAGCTGCAATAACCTCGGTATCTTTTTAAACAGCAGGCGGTCCACTTTCGGATAAAAGTGGTCTCTGCAGTGGATTCGCCACAAGATCACTTTTATCGGGGGCAGGAGAGGGCCCTCCTCCCGCACGCTTCCCAGTGGTCTCTGCCACTTTTCGGAGATGATCGGGTCCTTTCCTCTGAGAGACATTGAGTCGAGTGAGGGAAAGATGGCCTTCACTCAGCTCCATACCATTGGATGACGGAAGAGATATCAAACGTCACTTCTGCCCAATGGTCTTAAAGGAGAATTTTTGGGGATTTTAAGTGTAAATGTGAGATCCTGAGGTATTTTTTGACCCCAGATATCACATTAAAGAGGTCCTGTCATGCTTTTTCTATTACAAGGGATGTTTACATTCTGTGTAATAGGAATAAAAGTGACCCCAATTATTATTATTTTTGGACAGTATAAAAAGTTAAATTTAAAACGCTCTGTCCCGCCAAGCTTGTGCGCAGAAGCAAACGCATACATAAGTCGCGCCCGCATATGAAAATGGTGTTCAAACCATATATGTGAGGCATCGTTGCGATCATTGGAGCAAGTGCAATAATTCTAGTAAAAGACCTCCTCTGTGACCTGTAGAAATTTTGAAGCATGACATGTCTGGTATAAATTTACTTGGCGTAACATTATCTTTTATACTATAAAAAAAATTGGGCTAACTTTAATACTACTTCTTCTTTTTCATTTTTTTTTTTTAAAGTGTATTTTCTCCCAAAAAATTGTACATGTAAGACCGCTGCGCAAATATGGCATTACAAAGTATTACAACGACAGCCATTTTTTTTCTAGGGTGTCAAAAAAATGATATGTTTTGGGGGCTAGAAGAAACTTTTGAGCAAAAAAATGATTTTAACTTATAAACAGATCTCAAAAAAAAGCTTGGTGCTTAAGTTGTTAAGATTCATAATTATCTAGGTGAATGCAGCATCGGTCCCTCCAATGCTGGGAACCGCACGATCGAACACCGCCGATCGCTCAGTTCTCACAGCTCCTTGAACAAACAGCTGCTGACTGTGAGTGGAGCGCTGGGCTGTGGAGGGAGTGGAAGCAGTTGGTTCAGGTGGCTCTCGGGGGGGGGGTATGCTGAGGGGCCGAGCCGGGTGTTGGTACAGGCATGTGAGTGAATCTTGATTTCATGCTATCTGGCCTAAACATGGACCAGCTCTGTGATGTCATCCAACAGCGGGCTTCAGAACAAACTGCACTCCTGTGAAAGCCAAACTGGGGTGATTGTTTTCTGTAACACAATACGGAGTACTTTGCAGAGAAATGGCATGCATATAGGCGTCATCCACAAAGGATGCCTCTCCTAAAGCCCATGCATAAAGTCTGCCTAGAATTTGCCAGGACCCATGCTGAAAAAGACTACTGGGGATCCGTGCTCTGGAGTAATGAGACCAAGATCAATGTTTTTGGAACTGATGGCGTTGCAAAGGTAAGGCGTACAAAGAAAAATGCATGGCGCCTACAGTGAAACATGGTGGTGTACCATCACTTGTGCACTTTTCCAACATAAGGATCCAAAACGCACATCTAAGGCCACTGCTGAATGACTGAAGAACAGGGTGAAAGATTCAGTGGCCAAGTATGTCTCTGGATCTGAACCCAATCAAACACCTATGAGGAATTCTGAGGAGACAAGTTTAGCATCACTCTCCATTCAGCATCCTGGCTCTAAATGAGGTCGTTCTTAAAAAATGTAAAAAGATAGATGTTGCCATCTTGTTAATTCCATGTCTAGAAGACTTGGTGGTTTCCTAACAAATCATGGAGGTCATACAAAATGCAAGCTAGTAGTTTATTTTTGTGGAGCGAATTGATTTTTAATTTGAGTAAAACATAAGATTTTGTAATCTAAGTTATAATAACCTTACGTTTATGTAATGAGCTAAACAAATTTTCGTAAAAATTTTGGAAATTGTTCTTGTGTTCATTGAAATTTGATTAAAATCGTACTTTTCAAAAGTGGTGTACTCAATGCTGAGCATTAATGAGTACACACAGTTATAAGTGGATTTTGATTTGACTGATACACCAGCTTTCTTTATGCCACAAATGCAAATTGCAGCGGTATGCGTGTACCTTTTGCAGCTTGGTGTAGTTTTTGCCTCCCCAATGTAAACCAAGTCCAAGATTGTGTTCAACCCTGTAGGTTGAATTAGAGAAATCTACACTGCTCACTATTGTACCCAACCAATGACTTTATAAATGACTGTCATTGTTCAGCTAAGAATTTTCTACCCCAAATCCTTGGGATTGAAGTTTGTCAGGCAGGTGGAGCCAATAGGATTTCAAAAGCCAATTGACTCCAAATGAATTTCAAAAGATTTAGCAGGAATTGCATGGCTGTATATGTCCAGCAGATGGACTCTGAGTAAGGATATGTCCCTGCTGATGTCCCCTGGAAACCAGCAATTGGGTCAGCTGACAAGCATCTTCTTGTACCCAAATTTAATATCTGAAACACCTAATCCTTCAACTTAAACAGTCATTATGTTTTGGACTTGTCTTGTCAGAGTATATACTACTTCACTATTTAGGCTTAGAGGAAGAAAAGCTGAACACTATTCTTTAAAACGTTCCCTGCTTCTTTTTTTTTTATTATGCGCGCTAGTCTTGTCACGTGATCTTGCAGCTCCGTCTCCCCTGTGTCACAGTGCAGCTGCTGTAGAGGATAAAGTCTGCGGGTGATGTCATGGTTCCTTAACCCCCTAGCCATTGTTAAATGCTACCTTACACAGGGGAGCTGGAGCTGCAGGATCACATGAACAGATCGGTTTAAAAAAAAGGGAATTGCACAGAGGTGGGAAAGTTTTTTTAAAAATAGCACAGGCTTTTCTTCCGCTTACTTCTCTACCAGTGGGGTTATTTTTTTCCTGTTTACAAAGGACCTTAAAAGGAGGTAATTTTGACTAAAACATTTATCTATATATTTTACCCCATTGAAGGTATGCACCCATGGTCCAATAACCTTTTTGACCAAGCCCTCACTTTAGTCAGCAACAGCAGAGCTTCTGGTATGGGCTAAAGAGGCTTCCCCATCACCTACAGTAAAACGGGACTGATGAATTATACTGTACATAAAGGCACTTGCAGACCTCTAAGTGCGGAGAGAATATTGTGACAAACAAATGATCCCAGTGGAAGTTTTTCCCATCTCTTGTTTTGATGCCAACTGCAAAATGTTGGAATTACATGATCTATTTTTATGACTATAGCTAACAGGACAAATGGAGTGATGCACCGATATATCGGGCGCTGAAAATTATCAACCGAAAATAGTTATCCGCATTTTGCCGATTAGAAATAAAAAGGTGCCAACAATGGCATGCTGCATCTCATTGACTTTAATGCAAAATGCCCCCTAGTGACTTCAATGCAAAATTGCGTCCCATTGACTTTATTGCAAAAACGCCCCCTAGTGACTGCAATGCAAAAATCATGCCCCTCCATTGACAAAAGTTCAAAAATGTCAGGCATATTGTATTACAAAAAAAATAGTTTTTTTTCAACTGTCCATTAATTTTTTTTTTTTTTCGAAGTGCATTTTGAATATTCGGTTTTGGCACCAGAATTTACATTTTGGTGCATCCCTAATTAAAAAAATACACACACACACACACACACTGGTTTTGGAAAGTATATTCAGCTAGTGTGCCCATCGATTTCCACCAGTGTTGCCCATCAAATGCTGCCAGTGTGCATCCCCCACCCGCCCGGCACTTGTCTCGTTGGGGCAGCAGTCCATGGCGACTGTTTTTCACGCTCCTCGATGTCTTCTCCCATTTTCATCCCGTCCTCTGCTATGATTGGATGCCTGACAGTCAAACATGAATATATCTATTGGTGATAGAGAGGTGGTAGGAGAGAGGGGGCGGCGCCCGTGCACCCCTTATGGATGCACTGCCAATATTATAAATGTGCTTATTTGCTTAATCCTATATAATTATGTATATTATATAATATGGTAAAATGTTAAAATTCATTACAATTGACATTATGTCCCGTCTCCCCCCCCCCCCTGTTCCTGTTAGCCATAAAGTTGCAACAGGGCTCATTCTAGAAACTAAAGCTGGCCATACATGTATCATGGCATTCATGTATGGGTAGTGAGGTTGTGATCTATTGATTAACTTACAACTGCCCTGTCAGATTTTGCCCTCCTGGTCAGCACTGGAGGCTATAGCCTTCAATGTTGATCAATATGTTCTGGTGGTGGGGAAACCTCACTGTCCAGAATACAATGAATACAAAAAAAAGCTAATCTATGGGTTGATGGATCATTGTTGGAGCTAGATTGTGCCACCCTTTTTGCTGTACACGCAGGTTGGGTTTAAAGTGCGGTAGATGCCTCTCAAAGCCTTTTTGAATGGTCATACATTCTCTGTACCATTTTTCCACTCTACACATACTGACTTTGCAAAATACTCCTTAGGAAAAAGTCAATATTCTCACTTTGCATGTGAAAACACCAGTATGGACAGCCAACATTATCAAATTTGGGGAGGAAGGGATGGATCAATTATTGAAAATTAGAAACACAAAAGACATTGTTTGAAATGGATTTAAACCTGTCTTACTTGCTAATCTTGAAACACGGCATTAAACATGTTGGTGGCAAATTATTCTTTATTTTGCCTTTTCAAACATTGCATTAATATTTTATGTGAGTTATAAATCCAGCTTGTGCATATTTAGTATCTATGAACCAGGCCACCTGCTACCAACTGCTTGCCAGGTCTGCCATGCTGTTCGTTTTTTATATAAGATACGTAAGGCACATCCAAGGCAAGGTCCACACATCAAAGTCCACATCACATTATAGGAAAGATTTCAAGAGTATTTAATCCACAAATAAGATCTCTGTTATAGGAGACAGATGGAGCAAATGTATTTTCGGTAAATGGTGCTGCTTTTCACTATCCATTAAGCATAAAGTTGGCTATTCCGCCATATTACCCACACTCAGCATAGCTTAATCATGGCCAATACATTTGTATACAGCATATTTTCTATGGAGGTGTGTGTATACACAGGTTTTCACATTAGGCAAGGTCAGTTTTGGTTTGCTGTCTTTGGAAACCCCAGCTTGGCATTGCATGCTATTAAGCTTATGATCTACCAGAACACCCAAATCCTTCTCCACCATTGATTCCTCCAGTTGCACTGCCCCTAGTATGTATGATGCATGAATATTCTTAGCCCCTAAGTGGATAACGTTTACATTTATCAACATTAAACCTCATTTACCACATAGTTGTCCAATTAAACCGTGCCTTGAGGTTGGCTTGTAAATTGGAGACATCCTGTAAGGACAGTATTCCACCGCAAAGCTTTGTGTCATCTGCAAAGACTGAAATGGTACTTTTAATCTCAGACCCTATATCATTTATAAAGATATTAAAAAGTAAGGTTTGTGTATAAAGTAAAATCAATGATTCTACTTCTTTTCTTAATGGCCTATTCACTCCATTGTGATATTGGCACATTGTATTAAGATTGCATGTAAACCCAATTCATAAAATTTTACCTAGGCACATATAGCTGTAGGGAGAGAGGAAAAAAAAAACACTAAAGTCCTGTGTGTTTTCTTTTCTCTGTTATCAGCATGACTTTTTCTGACAAATTCTCAGAGATGGGAGATAAAAGCAGCATGAAGTTTGTGTCAGGGAGGGTGCTAAGATTAGCAGAGAGTTTTCTTGTCACAGCACAGCTTTGCAAGTCTCTGCCTATGTGGAGGGAGAATGTGTGTGCCTTTCCTCTAATTGGCTGTCTCTCTATGTAAGCCAAGACTACACTTTAAGTGCAGAATGAGGAAGTAAAAATTCTAACACTATGTAATAATTCTAAAGAATTTAGAAAAGGAAAACAGTAGCTATACAGGGCCTTGAAAAAGTATTTATACCCCTTGAAATTTTCCAAATTTTTTCATGTTGCAACCAAAAACATAAATGTATTGTATTGGGATTTTATGTGATAGATCAACACAAAGTAGCACATAATTGTGAAGTGGAAGGAAAATTAATAGCTTTCCATCTTTTTTTTATTTATTTTTTTTACAAATCTGTGAAAAGTGTGGTGTGCGTTTTTGTATTCGGCCCCCCCTGAGTCATTACTTTGTAGAATCACCTTTTGCTGCAATTGCAGCTGCAAGTCTTTTTGGGGAAGTCTCTACCAGCTTTGCACATCTAGAGAGTGACATTTTTGCCCGTTCTTCTTTTGCAAAATAGCTTAAGCTCTGTCAGATTGGATGGAGAGCATCTGAACAACAATTTTCAAGTCTTGCCACAAATTCTCAGTTGGATTTAGGTCTGGACTTTGACTGGGACATTATAACACATGAATGTGCTTTGATCTAAACCATTCCATTGTAGCTCTGGCTGTATTTTTAGGGTCATTGTCCTGCTGGAAGGTGGACCTTCGCACAGTCTCAAGTGTTTTGCAGATTCTAACAGGTTTTCTTCTAGGATTGCCCTGTATTTGGCTCCATCCGTCTTCCCATCAACTCTGACCACCTTCCCTGTTGCTGCTGAAGAAAAGTATCCCCACAACATGATGCTGCCACCACCATGTTTCACAGTGGGGAAGGTGTTTTCAGGGTGATGTGCAGTGTTGGTTTTCTGCCACACATAGCATTTTACTTTTAGGCCAAAAAGTTACATTTTGATCTCATCTGACCAGAGCACCTTCTTCCACATGTTTGCTGTGTCTCCCACATGGCTTCTCGCAAACTGCAAATAGGAATTCTTATGGTATTCTTTCAACAATGGCTTTTTTCTTGCCACTCTTTCATAAAGGTCAGATTTGTGGAGTGCAGGACTAATAGTCCTGTGAACAAATTCTGGCACCTGAGCTGTGGATCTCTGCAGCTCCTCCATTGTTATCATGGGCCTTTTGACTGCTTATTTGATTAATGCTCTCCTTGCCCAGCCTGTCAGTTTAGGTGGGTGGCCATGTCTTGGTAGGTTTGTATTTGTATCATACTCTTTCCAGTTTTTTCAGATGATGGATTGAACAGTGCTCTCTGAGATGTTCAAAGCTTGGGCTATTTTTCTATAACCTAACCCTGCTTTAAACTTCTCCACAACTTTGTCCCTGACCTGATTAGTTTGTTGGAGTTTGTAATGCTGTTTATTCACTAAGGTTTCCTAATAAACCTCTGAGGGCTTCACAGAAAAGCTGTATTTGTACTCAGATTAAATTATACACATCTACTAATTTGGTGACTTCTGAAGGCAATTGGTTCCACTATATTTTAGGGGTATCAGAGTAAAGGGGGCTGAAAACAAATGCAAGACACTTTTTTTCAATTTTTTTTGTAAAAAAAAATTGAAAACAATTTATAATTTTCCTTCCACTTCACAATTATGTGCCATTTTGTAGTGTTCTATCACATAAAATCCCAATAAAATAAATTTTATGTTTTTGGTTGTAACATGACAGAATGTGGAATATTTCAAGGGGTAGGAATACTTTTTTAAGGCACCCTACATGTAAAACTTCTGTAGAGAGATTTGTTTTTTCTCTGTGATTGTGCACAGCGGGAGCCAATTGGCATTTCCGAACGTTCACATGAGGGTGACAAATCGGCAGTCTGCCCGTGTTAACAAGGCAAGCGGCGGATTGGTCAGGAAGGGAAAGATCTTGTGATTCAGCTAAGCTTAATCACGATCTCTTTTCCTTCCGTGTGACACTGCCCCACACAGTAAGCACCTCCCTAGGGGATATTTAACCCTTTAATCGCCCCTGGTGTTAAAGGGGTTGTAAAGGTTCATGTTTTTTCACCTTAATGCATCCTATGCATTAAGGTGAAAAAACATCCAACATTTACCGGCCCCCCCAGCCCCACGTTTTACTTACCTGGGCCCTGGAAAGTCCTGCATCGCGAAACGCGCTCAATATTTGCCCGGGCTTCTCTGCTCTTCATTGGATAGATTGATAGAGCATAGCCATTGGCTCGCGCTGCTGTCTATCCAATCCAATGACGTGGGTGCCAGGGCACGGGGCAGAGTCATAAACTCCAAATGTATCACACAGTCAAATGTATCACGTGGGAGGTAATCCTTTCGGGAGAGAGCTTCTCAAAGAGGGTTATCTATTGTGGGGAGGAGTCGAGACAGCTGCTGTGGGACCCTAGAACCGGAGGATCGGAGCCACTCTGTGCAAAATGAACTGCACAGTGGAGGCAAGTGTGATCGGTTTGTTATTTAAAAAAAAAAAAAAAAATCAAAACTTTACAACCATTTAACCTCTTTCCTGCCAGTGTCATTTATACAGTAATCGGGGCATTTTTATAGCACTGATCACTGTATTGGTGTCACTGGTCCTTCAAAAAGTGTCACTTGGTGTCAGATTTGTCGGTCGCAATGTTGCAGTCCCACACAAAAATCGCAGATCGCTGCCATTACTAGTAAAAACCATAAAGTCCCTATATCTATCCCCTATTTTGTAGACGCTATAACTTTTGCGCAAACCAATATATGCTGCTTGAAATTTTTTATTTTTTTACAAAAAAATATGTAGCAAATTACATATTGGCCTAAATTTATGATTTTTTTTTTTTATATTGGAAATGTTTAATAGAAGGTAAAACATTTATTTTTTATTAAAAATTCAGTCTTTTTTTTGTTCATGGCACAAAAAAATTAAAGCGCAGACACGATCAAATACCACCAAAATTTGTAGAAAAAATACATGAATTTTATTTGGGTAAATCACACAACTGCGCAGTTGTTAAAGCGAGACAGTGCTGTATCGCAAAAAATGGCCTAGTGAGGAAGTGTGTAAACTTTTCCGGAGCTGAAGTGGTTGATGCACAATTCATGAAGGAAGCTCCTTTTATTTGAATAGGCTGTCTACACACACAAACAACCATATTTAGAAATGCAAAACCACCACAGCGCACGGTAGTGAGAGGTGTGTTGTACTACACTGAAGTTCTATTCATTCTGAATAATACGCAACACTGTAAATAAAGTAAAATTTAGGGCTGATCTACAGCCTTGGCTGCTCTGCGTTGTTTCCTTTCTTTGAAGTGTACAAAAATTATTTTTTATTAACTGCAATGTTTGGCCTGGACACTAAACCTTGAACACCACTAGACCATACCAGAAAAGAAGGGCTTCTAAGATTGAGTGCATTTGAACACATCGGGAACGACTGCTTCCCGATGTCAATGTGACAAAACATGTTCAGGGGGAGCTTCCGGTATGTCACGTCCGGCTATGTAACTTCTGGTCTTTGAAACGCACATTGACAAATGAAAGAGGCCATCTTTGTTTTTATAATTCTGTAATAAAAGTGCATTTAACATTGCTACACTATGAGAAACTTCATCTCCCTGGGTTCCTTGTCTGTGGTTGAGGTGTATTGCATGAGATTCCTCCATTTGGTCTACATCAACACAAGCTGGGTCTGTCTTGGATTTACATGTGCATACTGACTACTTTTTTTACTAAATGGTCACGAGTGTTTTGTGTATCCACCATTTACCGGGTGAAAAGATCCAAGTTGTTTGGACTTATGGACTATTCTTTATAGTTTTTGATAATCTGTGGTTTGCACTACTGGGTGTTGCTATTCGCTTGTTCCACAATCCATTTCCCGCATGCTTTCAAATATACAAAATATACACATTTTCTCTGTGTGTATGTGTATATGTGTTATGTATGTGTGTGTGTGTGTGTGTGTGAAATTTATATTCGCTTGTTTTTGACACCCTTATTGCAACCTTTGTTCATCATTGAATTAAGATATTGCGCATTTATGAATTGCAGGGGGCTTATTTATTTTTGAGCTATAATTGTATTTCTTCATTGGAAGTGTTACACTTTATGGGTGGCAGTAGCCTTTTCTGCTATTTTTGTTTTCGGATTTATCTAGTTTTTTTTCTGTGGTACAAAGGTTTATTGGATGGTTACAGCTAGGGTTGAGCGAACCCGAACTGTAAAGTTCGGGTTCGGTACGGACTTTGGGTTTTACCCGAATAGTTGGAAAAAGTCCGGGTTCGGAGTTCGGGTATGTTTTGGCGCGCTGCACGGCAGCCATTCGTTTTACTACTGTGACTGATCACAGCCATGCCTACTTATGGCATGGCTGTGATTGGCCAGTGCAGCATGTGACCCATCATGTGACCAGCCTCTATTTTAGATAGGCACACAGCACAGATCATCACTCTGCTTCAATTAGGATGGGGAGAGGCTGCTGAATCTGCTGCATAGGGACAGTGTTAGGTGTATCCTGCTCCAGAAATCTCAGCAAAAACACTTTATTTCTTTGATATCTGCATCATCTTATGGTATCTGGCTCGTTGTCACTGTGCTTCAATTAGGATAGGGAGAGGCTGCTGAATCTGCTGCATAGGGACAGTTAGGTGTATCCTGCTCCAGAAATCTCAACAAGCACTCTTTATTCCTGTGACATCTGCTGTGCTTCATATAGTTTAGGAATTTTGTTCAGCTATAGGGGCAGTCAGCAATCTATAGGTGACTCTGAATATTTCAACAGCACTGCACCTGTTCACCTGTGATATACTGTGTTTTTCTGTCAAGTACATGGTTCAGGGACAGGTTCCAGATATTTTCCTATAGGGGCAGTCAGCAATCTATAGGTGACTCTGAATATTTCAACACCACTGCACCTGTCCCCTGTGATATACTGTCTGTGCAGTACATTGTTTAGGGCTGGGTTCCTGCTTCTTGCTATAGGTGGAGAAATATATAGGTGAATCTCTGCCTATTTCACCAGCTTACACTATTTTTGTATTTAAAATTTCTCAAAATTAGGGCAAGACCCTAAATTTGAGAAATATATAGCTTGGGATCATTGTCCTGTTGAAAGGGCCAACGTCTCCCAAGCCTCAGGTTTGTGACGGACTGCATCACATTGTCATCCAATATATCCTGGTACTGAAGAGAATTCATGGTACCTTGCACACGCTGAAGCTTCCCTGTACCTGCAGAAGCAAAACAGCCCCAAAGCATGATTGACCCCCCACCATGCTTCACAGTAGGCAAGGTGTTCTTTTCATCATAGGCCTTGTTCTTCCTCCTCCATGGGCCCAAACGGTTCTAATTTTGTTTCATCAGTCCACAGAACACAATCCCAAAACTTGTGTGGTTTGCCCACATGACTTTTGGCATACTGCAGTTGACTCTTCTTCTTCTTTGGAGACAGCAAGGGGGTGCGCCTGGGAGTTCTGGCATGTAGGCCTTCATTACGCAGTGTGCGCCGTATTGTCTGAGCAGAAACTTCAGTACCCACATCTGACAAATATTTTCTCAGTTCCTCAGCAGTCACACGGGGACTTTTCTCCACTCTACGCTTCAGGTAGCGCACAGCAGTCAAAGTCAGCATCTTCTTTCTGCCACGACCAGGTAGCGTTTCAACAGTGCCCATTGCCTTAAATTTTGCATTTACTGTATTACAAAACCAATTGATGTCATATTAGTTGCATATGGTTCTTTATGAAGTCCTTGTAGGATTTCATTCTGAATACAATTACAAATGTACACTAAATTCCCTAAAACCCTTTACAGCATTGGGGGGGGGGGGGGGTTGAATAATTTTGAACAAAACTGTATGGACCTAGTCCTCCAAGGTCAAAATCATTATTTTTTATTTCTTTTTTATGTTATTTTAAGTTATTTCCCTATCCACATTTATTTCCAGAGTACTTGCCACGCTCTTCCCGGCATTTTGCTGCCATTTGCAGCCCCCCAGCCCTTTCCCTTAGTTTTTTTAGAGACATTTTTGTAGTCAAAAGTCCGGGTCCCCATTGACTTCATTGGGGTTCGGGTTCGGGTCAAAGTCCGGGTTCGGTCCCGAACCCGAACTTTTTTTTCAAAGTCCGGGTCCGAACCTGAACATCCAGGTGTCCGCTCAACTCTAGTTACAGCATATTTGACCTACTCCAGAATTGATGGGTGATCTAGTGGGTGAGAGCTTGCGAATTGGTTTGGGTTCTCCTGTATAAACAAGCTTTAGGAATTGTTAGTCTATACATGGGCAAAGCCACAGGCTTGGCAGCTGCTCCTATAAAAACTAAGCATGCAATGAAGGCTCTACTATCAGTGTGTCTGTAAAACTATAAAAGTGGCATGCTTGCTTATACAATAGATCTGTGGGCACTCCTTCACAAGGGAAGCCTGGTATTCAGCAAGCATTGCTGTTCAAGAAAGTGAGGATTGTGATGGATGGGCAGGACAGGCAAGTGTAAACCTTTCCTTTTCAGAAAGGCTTTTTATTTTTTTTATTTTATGTATTTTCTTTTTACAACCGTCACTTTAATCTCTGTGAATGGGACCAAGCTTTTCTTTTCTATAGCACATTATATTACACCTGTCTGTGACGAAGTCGGGAACAGAGCTATATGATTACATTTAATTATAGTTCAAGGCAATGGCTAAGATCTGCAGGTGTCAATACTGAATATCACCAAGCCACTGTGGTTTACATATCTGATTTATTACATGACTGCTTGAACAGTTTGCTTGTTTCATTTGACTTCAGCCTGATTGAAAATTAACTGGACAGTATTATCGGTTCATGAATTGATTTTAATTGTTTTGAGTGGCACTTGACATTTGCCATTTGTTGTTTCATTAAGAATACTGAAGTGTTTATGAATAAATAAGAGACTGGAATTATGTTGGGTATCAATTTGCTATAATCATTGGCAATTGTAGACACTGCTGAAGTTGTTGTTGTGCTTTACATTGCTTATACAAAATTATTTTGTCATCTGCAATTCTATTTTATATGCATGAAAATTGCATGCGATGAGCAGCTGACTGTGTTGGATAGTATTGTTACATTTCTATCCCTAATGCCACAAACTATTTGTGTTTATAGCAGCTGTTAATGACTTGACAGACTGTGAAAAAGATACTTCTAAAAGAAGCTTGCAGTTATTTATGGTAGCTCTCGCTGTCAAAAAGATGGGTTGCCATGGAGACAAGCTGCAAGAAAATTGTCCTCTTTTAAATTGAGCGCTTCTACTTATAGAACCATCTTTATGCCATATGGTTGCTGTGGACTGGTATTTTGTGGAAACCACTAAGCGCGTAAAAATCCAGCATTTTATCTTGTCCGTTTATTTGTTAATCTGTACTGTGACTTTAAAGTGGGGGTAAGCCTTAATATTATAATTGCAATTATAACTGCTTACATGGCCACTTATCTTGTCTGTTTTTTTTTTAAAGTTTTCCTTTTATTCCTGGAGTTGCTCCAAAGATCCTAACGCAGGTTTTCTCTTCCAATTTGTCTCCATTGCCTTGTGGGGGTTCTACGGTGCCACCCTTACGTGTGTGTGAGAGCGCAAGGGAGTGAACGCAAGATGGCTACCTGCATTGACATGCTTATGCAGTTGGAGTAGATTGGAGGTGGCGCATGGCATCACAATCCTATCCCATACTCTACTACAGATGTATGTAGATGAGAAGTTCTGCACATAGTTTTGGAGGACAAGAACATAATGACAGTTTTTTATTTTAACCACTTGTTTGTCAAGGCCACTTTTTGCGATTGGCACTGCATCGCTTTAACTGACAATTGCGCGGGCTCCCAAACAAAATTGGCGTCCTTCTTTTTTTTTTTTCCACAAATAGAGCTTTCTTTTGGTGGTATTTGATCACCCCTGCGATTTTTTTTATTTATTGCGCTGTAAACAAAAATAGAGCGACAATTTTGAAAAAAAATCTTTCTTTTTTGCTATAATAAATATCCCCCAAAAATATATAAAAAAATATATTTTTTCCACAGTTTAGGCCTATACTTATTCTTCTACATATTTTTGGTAAAAAATTGCAATAAGCGTTTGATTGGTTTGCGCAAAAGTTATAGCGTCTACAAAATAGGAAACTGTTTTTATGGCATTTTTATAAAAATTTTACTAGTTATGGCGGCGATCAGCTTTTTTTTTTTTTTTTAAATCGGGATTGCGGACACATCGGACACTTTTGACACCATTTTGGGGCCATTGTAATTTTTACAGCGATCAGTGCTATAAAAATGCACTGATTACTGTAAAAATTACACTGGCAGTGAAGGGGTTAACCACTAGGTGACGCTGCAGGGGTTAAGTTTTCCCTAGGAAGTGATTCTCACTGTTAAAGGGCATGGCTACACGTGACTTGTCACTGATGACCGTTCCCGATCATGGAACGGTCATCAGTGACAGTGTCACTAGGCAGAATAGGGGAATGCCTTGTTTACAAAGGCATTCCCCTGTTCTGCCCTTGCCTTCCACAATTTGCGGGACTCCCGGGAACATCAAGTTCCTGGGACCCGCAGCCGCACTCACAAGGCCAGATTTGAATGGACTTGCCTGTACGCAAATATGCCTGCCCGTGCTATTCTGTCAACGTAAATAGTAAATAGTGGTGCGGTCGGCAAGTGGTTTAAAAAAAAAAGTGGGTTACTTTTATTCCTATTACAAGGAATGTAAACATCCCTTGTAACAGGGGGGGGGGGGGGGGAGCATGACCAGACCGCTTAAATGTGAGATCTGGGGTTCAAAAATATATCTATCTATCTATCTATATCTATATAATTTTTTTTTTCCCCTTAAGTGCATTGGGCAGAAGTGAAGTTTGACATTGCTTCAGCCCTCCAATGCTATGAAGCCCAGCAGGGGCCGTCTCTCCCTCACTCTGCATCCAGGCAATGAGGGGAGCGGACACGATAGTCTCTGACACTACCAATAGCTCTGGTGAGCAGCAGAGACGACCGGAGCCTGGCTCCTATCCTGCCACGGATTTAAAGTGATCTTGCTGCAAATCCGCCACAGAGACCACTTTTATCTGAAAGCGAAAAGCACGCCGTTCCTGAAAATACTGGGGTTTTGGCAGCTAGCTGCTGCCATAATGGTATTTAGCATCAAAGTACCGACATACGGGTATGGCGATTTGCGTTGTGGTTAAATTTCCCCTCATTTACAGACTGAAGTTCATTCCTTTGATCTAAAGAACAAAATGTTACAATGTTTATAGCTAGTTCAGTAGCTGAGGAATGTTTTGAAACTTGGCAGACTGGCTTTTATTGTTTTATTTTTTTCTTCAGCTGTCGTCTTAAGCAGAGAACTCTGCATAGAATCAAGAAAATGCTTGAAGATCGTGAGGGAGAAAGAATCTTGATTTTAAATGATAAATCGTGCAGCTCTACCTCACAAGTTTGGTTTAAACACTGTTTTACATATGTGGGCATGGCCTATATATGCACTCTCCACTATGTGTGAGCATGGGGGGGGGGGGGGTGGGGAGAATGTAATACTTTTTTTTGTTTTTTTTATACTGTCCCATTTTAAAAATATTTATTTAAGCACTTTTATTCCTATAGCAAGGTATCTGAAATCCCTTGTAATAGAAATAAGCAGTGACAGGTCCTCTTTACGGATAGATCTGGGGTCAATAAGACCCAACATCTCTCCTCTATTTTTTAAAGCATTAGATCAAAAAACAAAATCTAAGGCTTTAAAAAAATAATGGCTGAGTTGGAAGTGACGTCATGATATCACTTCGGTCCTAGATAATAGAGATGAGTGGAGGCCATCTTTCCTTTGTTTATCTGTGACCAGCGGCCGCAACCACCAGACTGGTTCTAGGGGCTACTGACCATACAGGTAAGCTGGGAGCCAGTGTTGGTCAAAAAAAAATTCTTTACACTGTTTTAGTCAACTAAAATACCACTAAAACAATTTAGATGACTAATACAAAATCGGAATTTGACATCAAAATGAGCACTGCAGAACCACATAAGTAGGGGGCTACAAAGTCTACTAAGCTGCTGAAAGAAGGAAAAAAAGAAAGGCCTTTTTTTTTTCCTCAACCACTTGCCGACCGCTACATGCAGAGTGGCAGTGTTAGGCAAATGGACGTACCTGTACATCCCCTTTAAGATGCCGTGTGGCCCACTATCGTGTCACAGAGCTGCAGAACAGGGGGATGCATGTTTAAACAAGGCATTTCCCTGTTCTGCCTTGTGACAGGACACTGATCTTCTGCTCCTTGTCATCGAGAGCAGCGATCAGTGTGGTGTCACATGTAGCCCAGCCCCTGCACAGTTAGAATCACTCTAGGACACACTAAACCCCTTCCTTGCCCCCTAGTGGTCAATCCCTTCCCTGCCAGTGTCATTTACACAGTAATCAGTGCATTTTTTATAGCACTGATCGCTGTATAAATGACAGGTCCCAAAATCGCGTCAAAATTGTCTGATTTGTCCACCATAATGTCAGTCACGATAAAAATCGCAGATAGCTGCCATAACTAGTAAAAAAATTATTATAAATAAATGCCATAAAACTACCCCCTATTTTGTAGACGGTATAACTTTTGCGCAAACCAATTTACGCTTTTTTTGAAAAAAAAAAGTTTTTACCAAAAATATGTAAAAGAATACATATCGACCTAAACTGAGGGAAAAACTTGTTTTTTTTTTATATATTTGGAGGATATTAAAGCAAAAAGTAAAAAATATTGCTTTTTTTTTCTCTCTTTTTTTTTTTTTGTTTAGGTGCAAAGGTGATCAAATACCACCAAAAGAAAGCTTTATTTGTGGGGGGAAAAAGGTAGCCACGTCGCACGACTGCACAATTGTCAGTTAAGCCGATGCAGTGCTGAATCGCAAAAAATGGCCTGGTCATTGGGCAGCCAAATCCTCCGGGCCTGAAGTGTTTAATATTGGTAATATATTTAGGCAATCTGTGTAATGGCATTACAGCCAATAAGAGTTAATAGTATTTTGGTTATTTTTTAAAGTTGCAATTCTGTTTGTCAAAAAGCAATATTTTTGTTTGTTTATAAAACTTGGATTTATCTATAAAGACGATGTATAACAATGGCTAAATTTGTGTCTGTAGTGCATGCTCAAACCTTGAAGGAGCATTCCAACCAGGCTGAACTTCTGCTGTGGATATCAGGTTGAGGGGTCCAATTTGAGAAACCTGATGCAAAGAAGGGAAAAGCATATTGGAACGTGGAGAAGGCAGGGGAAGGGGGGGGGGGGGCATAAGACCATATCTTAATATGGGAGTGTGCGGTGTGGAACCATAGTAAGAGATGCCAAATAGATGCATATCTGGACAATAAGAGATCAAAGTATCTATATGGCCCAAAAACTCCTGGTATGTATGTATGTAATGCACCAAAACTCCACATTTTGGAAAAAACTTTCCTACCAAACCTGATCAGCTTAGAGGTCAGTGTTCATCCTCTCTGGCCCTTTACTTTTTATTGAAACCTGTTGTTGACACGTCCCAGCACACCAAGCAGTGTTGTAAACGTTTCTTAACCATGGTAGTACCTATTAAAGGAAAAGTCCAGCCTGGGCTTGTTTGGCTGGACTTTTCCTATGGATCACAGCGGTGCAATTAGTTTGGCACTTGTGTGACCTGTTTCCAGCTGAGAGCAGATTGAAGTCCGCTCTCTGTCACAGAAATCAGTCCAGGCACCGAATCATTGCGACAGTCTAGATCCGCCAGGTGCCTGGACTGACAACCATGTCAGCCTCTCAGCGAGCCACTGAGAGCCTGAGACGGCTGGTCCCCACTCCAGTGAGCAATGAGGGGGCAGAATGCAGCAGCTCTCTGCTCGGGGAGCTGTGAGAACCCATTGGTGATGTTCGATTGCTCTGTTCTCAGTGAAGAGGTGCTGCAGATTGAGACATATGCAGCGTCGGACCCATGCTGCATCTGCCTAGGTAAGTATGATGCTAAAAAGAAAAGAAAAACCTTATTTCTCTAATTTTTAAAGCAGTTTTATCCCAAAACCAAATACTTTATATTACAGCTTACAAATCAGATGTGGCGGCTTCATTTGTTTCCTTTAGGCACCCCCCAACTCTTCACCTGGTGATGTGGCCAGGGACACCCAGTGAATCTGAAGGAGCACTGGGGCACCATTGGACAGCAGCATTGTCAGTCAGGGGGAAGAGAACTGTTGGATGTACTAGCAGATTTAGATACACTAATAGCTAGATTCAGAAAGACCGCCTTAACTTTGCGGCGGCGTAGTGTATCGTGTTTACATTACGCCGTAAGTTAGCGAGGCAAGTACATGATTCACAAAGTACTTGCCTGCTAAGTTACGGCGGCGTAGCGTAAATGCGGCGGGTGTAAGCGCGCCTAATTCAAAATGGGCTGAGGGGGCGTGTTTTATGTTAATATGGGTTGACTGGACGTGATTGACGTTTTTTAGGAACGGCGCATGCGCCGTCTGTGTACATATCCCAGTGTGCATTGCGGCTAAGTACGGCGCACGGACATATTGGTTTCGATGTGGACGTAAATTCCGTCCAGCCCTATTCACGGACGACTTACGCAAACAACGTAAAAATTTTAAATTTCGACGCGGGAACGACGGCCATACTTAACATTACTAGTCCAGCTATTTGATGGAATAACTATACGCCTGAAAATGCCTTGCGTAAACGGCGTATCTGTACAGCGTCGGCGGGGCGTACGTTCGTGAATTGGCGTATCTAGTGATTTACATATTCTACGCCAACTGCAATGGAAGCGCCACCTAGCGGCCAGCCTAAAAATTACACTTTAAGATACGACGGTGTAAGACACTTACGCCGCTCGTATCTTAGCCTAATTTAAGCGAATCTGGTTACCAGAATACGCTTAAATTTGCGTTGGCGCAGATTCAGACTTAGGCTGGCGTATCTGATACGCCAGCCTAAGTCTTTTTGAATCTGCCTATAACAAATTGAACTTAAACTCTAGCTAACACATTATAAACACAGCAAACCATTTTTTTTCTTCCCTTTTTGGGAGAAAGTTTTATTTGTGTAAAACCTATCATTGTAATCACCCCTGTAAGTGGTTAAATGGTTTGTCTCAACTCTAACGGCTAAATCTACAGGACAGCTTGTGGTTTTTAAAATCAAGACTTACTGGCTGGATCTTTAGGTGAAAAGATGGCATACAAAAGAAAACAAATGCAGCCATTACGTCCAAGAATTGGTAAGCTGCAACATTATTCTTGCTTTTGGGTTCAATAACTCTTTAAATGCTAAAAGTATTGTTCATGCAGCTCATTTTACAGATGCCAATCTATGCAGTGGCCTACGCCCCAGCCTGTGCAGACATTCTGACCACTTGCTGACTTGGTACATTAGACCAAGAAAGGTGACGGGGACTTTCCTTCAAATGATGGGCATTTTGGAGCTATATTTAGGGGTTTGGCACAGGAGCAGAACTGCAGACTATAAGGCCCCTAATCAAAACACTGACACCCACCCTCTGTTTCCATGAAAAGCCTTGGCACATGGTACTTTCACCACTAGCCATAGATTCCTTTGGCACTGGTGGCATATGTTGCATATCTCCTATATACTGGTGCTAATGGCTCTCCTGTTTTATCCCTTTTTAATGTTGGTGGTCATGGGAGAATAAAAAAAATCCTAAACCGTTTTTTATCTTTTTTTAAATTTCTGTCTTGTACTCAAGAATGAAAACTATTCTATTACAAATGTTTTTATTAGAGCATGGGTCTCCAAACTACGGCCCTCCAATTGTTCAGGAACTACAATTCCCACCATGCCTAGTCATGTCTGTGAATGTCAGTTTTTAAATGCCTCATTGGATGTGTAGTTCTGCAACATCTGGAAGGCTGTAGTTTGGAGATCCCTGTATTGGAGCAATAGACCATGCTTTGGTTGAATAAAAGCTAAAAACAAATCTTTACTGGATAATTCCCCTATTATGTTTAAAATGAAAAAGCTTCCCTCCAAGAATATTCTAAAAGCTAAATATCCAAGTATACAGTATATACAGAAAGGCATAGTGTATGGGTAGGAATCCTAGAGCGGACGAATCAGAAATAATTTGCATTTCATACATTGCAACCCAAGCTTCCACTTTCATCCATTAGGAAGCTTATGTCATAATTCAATTTATCAAGGCAAATCTAATATGTCAGAATAACATGACCTAGCGAAGACTCTTCATTTTACTCCAACTCTTGTTCTATGCTCATATCTCTTCTCGGTGGCATTGCCACAACGTTAACACAACACTGCCTTTTTGAAGTATGGTATATCGTGTACACATAATTAGGATAATGAAGGGACCGACTGAGACAGCTGAATTAAATGCAAGTACATTAGGGAAATCAGAAAATATAAAAATGCACCCACAGCAAATCTGTGTAATCTGCCCAAATATCTTTGTCCTCACCCAATGGAATTTAGCATAATGTCTAATGGAAATTAGACTGTACTAGACAAAAAAATTTAATTATAGGCTGCAAATAATGAGCAATTATCAAATATGAATGGGATGCTGTGTTCTTAACTCTGCTATGGGTAAGGTTAGGTAGGTGTGTTCATATCCACATCTGTCAATTTAGGTTCAGAGGCCTGTTTAACACTGCATTGCATAGACCAGAATCCAAAAGCAACCAAAAAAATCTAAAATGGTTAGGCCAGCATGGCAATAACGTAGTAAAAAGTTAGAGGTCTGAATCTCCATTATTTTATTTTTATTAAAATATCCTGTGGCTTGCAAATTACACTCCAAAAAAATCGAAATTACAAATTGTGTACAAAAATCATAGCTCCCAACTGTCCCTGATTTTGAGGGACTGTCCCTGATTTTGAGGGACTGTCCCTGATTTTGAGGGACTGTCCCTGATTTTGAGGGACTGTCCCTGATTTTGAGGGACTGTCCCTCATTTTGGTCTGATCTATATAGATGTATCTAAAGTGCACTTTTTATCTTTTAAAAAGTGTTTTCCAGCCCTTTCATCTGATTTCTAAATTACTGCATTTGTAAATTCCAAAAGCCAATATAATTGTTTATTGCTTGTATAGCGTAGAATCACCCGAAGGTATCAAACGCTTCCAGACCTTAACAATTCACAACAAGACTGAGTGTTACAGGCATAAATTAACATAATAAAAATATAAAATATGTACCACAGATAAAATCAACTAATAAAACAACAATATAACAGCATAAAACCAAAACAGTACAAAAACCATAGAAATCACATAAGACCAAGGAGAGACAACCCACAATTCCCCACACAGACAGATCTAGCAGTGCTTCCCTCCAGAATGACCCTAACCTCACTCTTCCTATCAATCTGTCTCTGCCCACAAATAGGTTTTTAGATCCCTCCTGAATGTGGGTAGGTCAGGACTCTGTCTAAGACTTAGGGGAAGTAGATTCCATTCTCTCGGGCCAAGGACAGAAAAAGCCCTGCCCCCCCCATTTTTTCAGCCGACTCTGTGGCTGTTCCAAACGGAATTGGCAGCTCCATCTAAGGGAGCGGCCAGTAATATGTCTATTCAATTTCTCACAGAGATAGGCGGGTCCTAGCCCGTGAAATGCTTTAAAAACAAGTGTTAGAATTTTAAAGCGCACCCTCTGACCAACTGGCAGCCAATGCAGGGCAGCCTGATGTCTCGCGGTGGGGCAGTGGCCTCTAAAATTTAATGCAAGCCTTACCGCCTGATTCTGGACGTCTCCTAATCTGGACTTGAGGCAGTCCAGCCAGGAGACCATTACAATAGTCCAGATGGGGAAGGACCAGAGCGCGCACTACCGAGATCCTTTCCAGGTCTGACAGAAGAGGCAAAATGCGGTAAAGAAGCCGCATCTTAAAATGGCAGGTCTTGACAGCCTGACCGACATAGGGGATTAGCGTCAAGTCGCTGTCAATTAGGACCCCTAGTGTCCCCACCGTGTCGGCCGTCCGCGGGCACACCCCTGCCCCATCAGGCCATGATAACACCCAGTGTCCCCCAGGAATATTGCCTGATCTCAGAACCTCGGTTTTGGCCTGGTTTAGCTGCAGGTAATTAGCTGCCATCCAGCTTTTTATGATCTCTAAACCTGCAACCAACTTGGCCTCTGGCTCATTGGTCGAGATTCTGGAGAACAACTGGGTGTCCTCCGCATAGGACTGAAATCGAAGTCCCAGACTTGCGATCACCGCCAGCAGAGGGTGAAGATAGATGTTAAAGAGAAGAGGGGAAACGGGGACCCCTGTGGCACCCCACAAGTCACCTTGATAGGCTCCGAGTAGAAGTCCCCCAGTTTCACCCTATACTCCCTCTCCTCTAAAAATGACTTAAACCATTTCAAGGCCTGGTCACTCACCCTCGCCACCTCCTGAAGCCGTGTCAGCAAGATCTGGTGATTTACTGTGTCGAATGCGGCTGACAGGTCCAGGAGGATGAGGATTGAGTGGGCCCCCCGGTCCGCGTCGACCAGTAGATGGTCCATGACATCCAGCAACGCAGTCTCGGTCCCATATTTGGGCCGGAAACCGGACTGCCACTTATCGAACAGATTGCCCTCCTCCATGAAAAGCTGCAGCTGACCACAGACCACCTTCTCCATTATCTTGGCTGGAAAGGATAGCCCTGTGATAGGCCTGGACTTCTCCGGGTCCGAGGGATCGGTACCTTTTTTTAAGATGGGAGTAACAATTGCCTGTTTAAAAAATCTAGGAACGGTACCGTCCACTAGAGAGCAATTGATAAGATTAGCTAAAACTGGGGCTAAAATCACACAGGCTTCTTTAAACACCTGGCCTGGACACGGGTCGGAAGGAGGCGCTGAAGCCTTGGATTTCGCAATTAAATCCAAGACTTCTACGGCTGAAACTGTCCTAAAATCTAATTCTGAAACCAGAATTTCTGGTACCCTTACCGCCGATGGGGGTGACCTCGTCATCTCCAATTCGGCACTTACCTGGCCTTCAAGGCCCTTATATATTTTAATTATTTTATTCACAAAAAATTCTGCAAACTCTTGGGCTTTCTTTTTAGAAGCCTTCATCTCCAACTGGGCTGCCTGTGGACTGGCGAAATTCCTCACTATCCTAAACAACTCCTGAGGGTTGTTACCTGCAGCCTCAATCCTAGCTGATATATAATATCTTTTTACACGTACAATTGCCGCTTTTATAACCGCGCATGAAGATTCTCCATTTTATAAGGTTAGGTTTGGACTGATTTTTCCACCACGTTCTTTCCAGGGCTCGTCTTTTTCCTTAAGTCAGCCAGATCAGGAGAGAACCAGGCTGCTGAGCCCAGTTTTCTACCTTTTTTTTTTGCTTTTCGGGACTGTACTGGAGCTACTATATCCAGGGCTGCTGTTATACCATAATGCATCATCTGAAAAAAACACATGTGGCCCGCGACCTCCTGCTTTGGGATAGTGGGTTTGACTGCTGGGCTCTGAGGAAGAGGTCTCTGTTACCTCGAAACGCGTCAGCCAGCAGCAACGCACCTCGCCACCCCCCCCCCCCCCCCTACAGTCTGGAGTGTGGTTTGAGGGGTATTTTAACTACAATTATCGTTTGACAAGCCTTTTATCATTCTTTGTTTGTGAGTAGTTTTCATTTTTTTATTATTCCATTAAAATTTGCCAAACGGTAGTACACGAGGCTGGTGCGCCTTTCTTTCTCCCTTTTTGGTTTGCATGCCCGACCCATGTGAAAGCAGCCTTAGGCCTATTTTACGTGATCGGTTCAACCCACACAGACCCTCTATTTATCTCTATGGAGAGGCAGATGTAAATGGACTTGTGTCCATTTGCACCCACCTACCTCCAATCCCCTTCCATCTGGTTGGATCGGTTGGAAGGGCCCACAGAGTAGAGTGGGCTGTGTCCGTGTCCACTCTGCATATACAGAGCGGACACGGATTCGGTCTTCCGTCCGCTCCACTTATTGTGGCCCGCGACCAGTTACTAAGTTGCTTATGTGGCCCTCGCTCTTCAAAAGGTTGGGCACCCCTGCCTTGGATGTTAGGCATGTTTATTTTCTTATTTCAGCAGTGGCGAGACAAGGTCATCCAGTGCCCAGGGCAAAGATGACAAACTGAGTCCCCCTTTCCCTTAGGGTTAGGGTCAGGATGCCCTCCCATCCCTGCAATAAACCATTGTGCCAGGGGCAGCGACCCTCCTGCCCAACCGTTGTAACAGCCCTGTATTTCAGGCTAGAAACCTTTTCACCAAGTTCAGAAAATAAATAGTGCATTTCTGGTGAGATCAATATCTCGAAAGAAGTGACAACAGCCTTGTCTGTAAACTATTAATCTCATGAGCCCTAATGTAATGGCAATGAGAAAAGCAGCACATGCTGGAAGTCCAGCCAGGTGGTAACCATTGCTTGCTCCATATTTAATGGAATGAGCATAGCAACCCAGGGATCAATAGAGGAACAACAAACAAACAATGGAGATGTGTTGCCAGGCCCTCATATAATGACCAGTAAGCTGTAATGCAGGTATTTTGTATAATAACTAGTAAACTGCAATATATTACTTTTGTTTTTGGGGTTGAGATACACTTTAGTGTTCTCTAGGTTTTATCCCACTTGTGCTAGTTTGACATTTCCACGTTTCTGATGATTGTATTTTAAGAAACATCAGTTTTGTTTCATATACTGGAAAATTACAAGTGACAAACTAAAAGTCATAAAGGATTTCAGAGTACAGCAAGGAGCTTTAGACTATTTGACTTGTTTCCTCTACTACACAACTGATCTTTACTCTCATATCCTCGGGCTGCAAAAGTGATCTTTTACCCTCAAAATCTCACTCAACTAAAATCTATTACAATTCAATCACCTTTGTTTGCATTACATTTCTTGTGAGCTGCTACAATAGTCATTGATATGGTGCAGCAGCAACTAAGCAAAATGTGAAAAAAATAAAATATGGACTAGATGACTCTGTGACTTCAGAGTTGCGCTCATTTCCAAGTCGTGGTTTTTAATTTTTAAAGACTCTAATCACAATCTATTTCAGTCTTCACCCAGTGACTGCAGACCTGTAGGGTCCCCTTTCACATGGGGTGGACTCTGCCAGTTTTTCAGGGAAACTGTCCCCTGATCTCTTCTGAGCAGGTTGATGGCTTGTCCGTGTCTGCTCCACTTTTACTAAGTGAGTGAGAAACTTGTATAGCGCAACAAATGCGAACTTAATCGCCTCAAGGCGCTGGCATCCAGAGTTGTACAGGTCTTTCAGAAGAGGTGGGTCTTCAGTTTTTTCCTAAAAATCCGATGGTTTTCTTCCAAGCGGATAGTCGTGGGTAGAGCATTTCAGAGCCATGGTCCTTGGACCGAGAATCTACGTTCTCCCTTCAATTTGTAGCGAGATTTGGGGATTTGGAGAAGGTTTTGGTTGGTTGACCGGAGCACGCGCTTGGTGATGTAGGGTTTTATTTTCTCGCTTAAGTATTGAGGAGCTTTATCCTGTGTACATTTGTGGGTGGGGCAGAGAGTCTTGAATGTCACCCGGTCCTGTACGGGCAGCCAGTGGAGGGACCTCAAGGCCGGGGAGATTGGTTCCCACGGCTTTTTGTAAGTCTGGCTGCCGTGTTCTGGACACAGACTCACCCCGCTGTTATATCTTGATGGTCGAATGTAAACAGACCACCTGTTTTACATCCAACGGCCATCTGTTCTGCTAGACTGATGGGGACCAGATCGTCATCCATTTGTTTTTGGTGGATCAGATGTCGTCCGTCGCTCTATTAAGGGCAATGGATGGTCCGGTCGGGTCCTCCTAAAAAAAATGTTTTGGCTATCCAGATCTGTTCACACATGTAAAAGGGGCTCAAGTTTTAAATTGTTATTTTAGGGGTTGGTAAAGGAACACATAGCAATATGTACAATAGCGATGATTAGCTGTGGATGTAATTTTCATTTAAACTTTGCTAAAGTGTGTTAAGCATGCATTTGATATTTGGAATACTCTTAAAGAGGAACTGCAGTCTGCTCACATAATTTGTATTAAAAACATCTTTGCCATTCTGAAGCTTTCCTCCAATCACTTTATTTTATATATACTGTGACTCTGTACTTGCCAAATATGCTGCAGAAAGCTCCCTCCATTAAGTCTGGCTGCATCCGTTTTAACTGTGGGCAGCTGAAGCTGCTGCTTGTTCACTTCCTGGATTTACAGAGGCACACCTCCAGCTCTGCTGCTCTCATTGGCTCTCTTACGACTCGCTCCCCTTCCCTTCCAGACAAACTTTCACTAGAGCGCGAGAGAGAGCTGTGCATGATGTCGTAAGCCTAGTCTAATGTTTTACTATCCAAAGTTAAAACAACAAGGGCAAAGGATTTAATAGATGAAAAGTCGAAAAGATTATTGAAGGTCCGCTTTAAGGTGCAAGTGGTGTACCCATAGTTTGTTTTAGGGTCTGTTTATAAAGAAATGTTTTCTGGACATTTTCAGCTTGTCTTTCATGGAATTCACCCATTTTCAAAATGACACCTATCAGAATTCGTATACAATATAGAAGTGATGTTCCAATAACATACAAGATTTACCTATGGGCAGTCATGCGCAATATAATAGTTGATATTACAAACATAAACAAAATTCCTCTATTGGCAGTCGCATACAATATAATAACGCTATTACATAAGCAAGATTCCCCCATCAGAAGTCCTATACAATGTGAGGCCCGGTTCACACTGGTGTGATGCCAGAACCCTGCAAATCCACTGCGGGTTCCCGCATCACACCCGACTCACACGGCAGTTCACACTGCCATATGCAAACTGCTGGGGAGTGACATATGTTAATGAAACCCCCATTTCAGCTCGCGTATCGCACTGCGAACTGACAGTTCCGACATGAATCGGATCGCATATGTGTGAACACTCATGCGATCCGATCAGAAAAAAGAGTCCTGTGCGTGTTTGGACCGAATGCAGTGCGATTTCAGCCATACTATCTGTATGGCTGAAATCGCATAGCACAGACATTGCATGTAATGTATCACATGCAATGTCTGGCATCGCAAAAGTGTGAACCGGCCCTAATGGTGATATTCCAATAACAAATACAATTCACCCATCAGCAGTTACATGCAACATAATGGATTCCAATAACAAACAAACAATATTTGGCCATGTAGCCATTTGTTCCATGGTTGATGCAGTGGCTGATGGGCAAATCATGTTTGTAATTGAAATCTATGTTGTCTGTGACTGCTAAAGGGTGAATCCTCTTTATAAACAATGGTCAATAGGGCAAATCCTCCTTTTGTCATTTAAAAAAAAAAAGTCAGGCAAACTTTTTTCACAGCAAAACCTTCATAAATAGACCCCAAGTGTTCAGCTTTTGAGACTTTTTTTAACCACTTCAGCCCTGGAAGAATTGGCGGCTCAATGACCGGGCAATTTTTTGCGATACAGCACTGTTGCTTTAACTGACAATTGTGCGGTTGTGTGAAAATTGACATGCTTATTTTCCCACAAATAGAGCTTTCTTTTGTTGGTATTTGATCACTTGATTTTATTTTTTTTGCACTGTAAACAAAAGAGCGACCATTTTGAAAAACATGTTTTCCTTAGTTTAGGCCGATATGTATTCTACATATATTTGGTTAAAAAAATAGCAATAAGCCTATACTGATTGGTTATAGTGTCTACAAAATAGGGTGTGTATATGTGTATATATATATATATATATATATATATATATATATATATATATATATATATATATATATATATATATATATATATTGTGTGTGTGTGTGTGTGTGTATATATGTGTGTGTGTGTGTGTGTATATATGTGTGTGTGTGTGTGTGTGTATATATATATATATATATATATATATATATATATATATATATATATATATATATATACACACAATATATATATATATATATATATATATGTGTGTATGTATGTATGTATGTATGTGTGTGTGTGTGTGTGTGTGTGTGTGTGTGTACACGTACACATACACACACTGCCTGCACCCTAGACTCCTGAGAGACAACGGCCAACTTGACCTGCCTGGAGTGTGGCAATTTTCTTTGTGATAGAGATATAGATATCTCAAAAAAAATCCATGGGTGTTGGGATACTCGACTGGGATGGGGGCTAAGCCCAGCATTGGGTTTTAATAACTTGCCTTGTAATGCACAACCCCCCAGTACTCAAAGCCCACAGGTTCACTTTAAATTTGAGACTGATCTCTCAAAAATTTCCAACATAATTTCCAGCTCTAGCACTTAATGGGCATTTTACCCTACCCATTTTAGCCTACTTAGCCATAAATGTAGGCTGGGCCTATTTAGACATCTGTTATTTTTTGACAATTCCTGCATTTACAGTAGCTGCAGTAAAAACCATTGGCATGAGCACAATTGAGAACATGCTCTCAAGACTGCAGGGGACAGCTATAGGAATTGAAGTTTAGTAAGTGACCTTACTTTCAAAACTTACAAGAGACCTAAAATGCATGCTAATCTAATGAAAATGTGCTAACTTTTTTTTTTATGCATGAAAGGGTATGTAAACAACCATAAACTATTCTTATTTGCTACCTTTTGATCTGTTGAATATGCTGCCAAGAGCGTTTGGGTAAGTCAAAGTGCAAAAAACCCTGCATGAAATCCCAAGAACAGGATTTGTTACCAACTGGATCTCCAATTGAATGAAAGAAAAAAAAAATGCAACAACCATATCTAAGGACTGAGAACATGCAATGTACAACCAAAATTCCCAAGAAGTTGGGACGCTGTGTAGAATCCACAATAAAATAAATTGCAAAGATTTGCAAATCTCATAAACCCATATTTCATTCCCAATAAAAAATTAAAGTATCAAATGATCAAACTGAGAAAATATAGCATTTTAGGAGATGAGGTCATTTTGAATGGTCATGGTTGCCAAAAATGTCAAATTTCAATTTGTCTAAGAGAACAGTTTTTTACTTTGCTATAGACCATTTTAAATTGTCTTTGGCCCAGAGAAGAACGCAATGTTTCTGGATCATGTTGAGATATGGTTTCTTCTTTGCATGATGAAACTTTAACTTGCATTTTTGGATGGCACGGCGAACTGTGTTCAAGCAGGGATGTCCATCACAGAATCATGCCAGTTTTAATTGCAGTGCCATCGGAGGGCCTGAAGATCACGAGGCAGCCAATTATGCATTTGAGCCTAATGCCGCGTACACACCATCATTTTTCCAGCCTGACTTGCATACAAACGTTCATGCAAAAAAAAACGTCGGACCAAAGCGCGGTGATGTCCAAAACATACGATGGGACAATAAAGGGGAAGTTTCTTTCAAATGGCGCCACCCTTTGGGCTGCTTTTGCTGATCCTCGTGTTCGTAAAAGTTTGTTGAGGAACTTTTCGGTCTTCGTGCTTTTCAGTCCGTTACAGCGTGACGAATGTGCTATCTTCATTACGAACGCTAGTTTTACCAGAACGAGCGCTCCCGTCTCATACTCTATTCTGAGCATGTGCATTTTTTTCCCCTCGGAAAAGCATACACACAACCTTTTTTCGCGACAAGAAAAAGACTGACGGGAAACACGATGAGAAAGAGAGCTGGCTTCAATTTTTTTGCGGGCAGTTTTTTTGTCGAACTGCTAGGGAGCATACACACGATCGGTTTTCTAGACCAGTATAAAAAATTGCATTTTTTTCTCATCGTGAAAACCGGTCGTGTGCACAAGTCATTCTACTTTGGGCCACTGAGCTAGTATCCACAAATTCAGAGTTAAGCCTTGTACACATGGGCCAAAATCTCGTCAGGAAAAAAACTGTTGTTTTTCCTTAAGAGATTCTTGGCAAGAATATCTTCCCGCCCAAGTGTACAGACACTCCTTTCAAAAGAACCGCGGTTGACGTCATCGCGTACGACGAGAGTGCGCTTGTCACATTCGATGCCGTCCCCGACATCTTGCTGCACCCTACATATACCTTGGAAGCTACCGCGCATCCGTCAAAGTCATTTCGAGCATGGGCGGGTTTCCACAGCGACACTCTCGGGTTTCTCGCCAGGAAAACACTGCCAAGAATCGCAATGAGAAAATGGAGAACATGTTCTCTATTTTTCTCATCGAGATTTTAGGTAGTTTTTCTTGACGAGAAACCTAAAAGCCTCATACACACGCTCGGTATACTCGGCAAGAAAGCTCTGCCAGCAGTTTACTTGCTGGTTCTTGCAGAGTAAACCGAGCGTGTGTACGAGGCTTAAAGCTTATACACAGAAGGAAATCTGTTGATTTCCCCCATTGATAAGCAGTGTGGGTGGAGTAATCTCTCTTGCCTGTTTGTATTCTGACAGTTAACACCCACAGCTGTCAGATTACCTTAACAGTAGCTTCATCTCTTTGGATACATCTGCTGTTTCTCCGGCAAATTCCCCCGTCTCCTTCGATTTTCACATCCGGTGATGGGGTGTAATCAGGAACTTGCCGAAGTTTCACTCCATGTATGGCCAGCTCAAAGGCAAAAGTCCTTATTTGCTTACCTGTTCTAGGTGCGTGACTCAATGAATTTAAAGCCAGAGGGTCAGCATGACAGCCATTCAACCAGCATTTACTGAATGAGAACGAAGCAATTATAGGCTCTTTCTCTTGTCCCTTGTGTGATCCATTGTTTTTAGTTGTGCCTAATTACAATCTTTCATTCAGCCAAATATTTTAGCTGTTTTTGTTATTTCTTTAAAGCCCAGAATCTGATTAATGAAACCTCACATTTTTATTTTCTCATTGCCATAGGCACACTGATAATGTGTTAAAAACGTTATGGTATCCAAAAAATCCTTGAGGTGTTTTATAACCAGTGTAATTTACAAAGAGTTCCCCAGGGATATAAATTAGTCTCAGACTAGGACTTTACTAGTAATTGCATTTGTAACCATTTGCTCCCCTATCCATCTCTCTCAAAATTCACCAATTATGTGGTTTCAGTATTTTCCAATTCATTGGGTCGGCTAAAATGCAATTCTAATTTCAAACCGGCAGTTTCTTGAATGCACTCAACATTAAGTATGCAATGGAGAATACAAGCGACAGAAACCATTTTGTGCTGTTTATCTCTTGAGGGAACAAGAAAATTCCTCATTGTTCAACTTGCATATTATGGAAATTTGCAGCTGGGGATTGTTTTGCCTTGATTAGGTCACCTGATATGGCATATGCCACAAATAGCTGATTAATACAGTCGCAATATTCACTTGTGCATGCCATGGCTTGGGTTATATAGATCTGTCACAAATGCATATCTGCTACTCAGCAGTTCATTGGAGTTCCCAGCAAGCCGAGAATGAATATAGATCTTCAAATCTGATTGTAGCTTTAAGAAACGTCAAAAGAAGTAATCAGGCCTTTTGTACCACAATAATTATAAAGCATTCTTTGCACAATGGTATACTAGTTTGTATATCATAACGTGCTTTTTCTCCCTCTTTGTCAGAAGCCTTTTGTATTTCCTTTTAAAAGAAACTGTATGTAGATAATACAGGTTATGACTGGTATTCACTATGATTTTTTTTTTTTTTTTACACATTTATATGCAAACTAATCTAAATAGCAAAAGTGACAGTGATGTGGCTTAGAATGAACGATATCACTGCCAGGGGGGCTTACAGTAGTCATATTTTATTCATAGGGCTTAAGAAAAAATTAAGAAAACTGTTGTTGCAACTACTCAAGCACCCCTGGCAATGAAAGATCTGCAAAAAAAGTGTGTTCTAAGCCCTTAACAAAAGCAGCATGTGAATGCACACTGTACACATTGTACATCAGTGTATCATTTGTTTTATGGGTTCAAGTAACACATTTGCTATGCATGTGTTACATCCACAGGTGATGACCCAATGTAAGTGTGCCATAGTGGTGTATACCTGCCTTTTGTTCATTTATCTTCGGTAAATCAGGCCGGTTGGCTTGCCAGTGAACTTTTCTAGCCCATCAATCGCCACTGTGCCCATCAATTGTTGCCACTGTGCCGTGTCATCAATTGTCGCCACTGTGCCATGCCATTAAACGCAGTCAATGTGCCCATCAATTGTCGCCACTATGGCATGCCATCAATTGTCGCCACTTTGCCCCATAAAATGCCGCCAGATTTCCCCCTCCCCCGCCCGGCACTTGCCCTTCTCGGGTCAGCCATTCTCCCTCCACGCTCTCTCGATGTCTTCTCCCACCCTCGATGTTCCTTCAGCCAATCAGGTTACCGGTAACCAGACCCGGTGAACCTGATTGGCTGAGACGCGTGTCAGTATTAAACAGGGAACGCACACCCTGTGCGTCCCCTGGTTAACTAGTTGGAAGCCGATTAGAGCCCATAGGCTGTAATTGGGAATCCTATCGGAGCCGCTGGCTCTGATAGACACTTCCAAAACCAACCAACTGCTGTTATTTAGATGGCCGGTGCTCACCAGGGGATCAGCCATCTGAATAGTGGGTGGCAGCGGCGCCGGCGACAGTACATAGATTCATGCAAAGCATGAATCTATGTATTGACTTGAGTGATGGGTGCAGGGGAGAGAGGGGATGGCGCTCCTGCGCCCACTATGGATGCACCGCCACTGCTGTGCATGGTAGCCAATCATTTTCTAACTACAAAATGTTCAATTAAAGAGTAAGGCCCCTTTTACATTTGTACAACTTGTCCCACGATTTGGGACTGCAAATTAGTATGACAAGTCGTTCCCCATTATTTCCAATGACAACCATTCATATTAGTATGACTTCAAGTCATTCTGACTTCAAATTAGTCCCTGCACTACTTTGGTCTGACTTTGATGCGCAACTTTGAAGTTGCAGTAGTATAAAAGGGGCCTAAGTCCACTTTGGTTGAAAAAAATAAAAATCCCCTCTGGGTGATCTATGTATATTGCAAGGATACAAACTGTTACCGATGCCTACCTTGTTCTGAAGCAAACCCTGTGTTTGTGTCCACGTGGAAAGTGAATCTAATAAAAGTGGTTTCTTATCAACCAGCTCCTGCATGCGCAGGGCTCTAATGAGGCAAATTTACAGGGTCTGCATCTGTTTTTAGATGTGATTTTCCCTTTTGGGAGTATCTCACCAAAAATTTAATTTATGTTTGCAGGGGATGCCTGATATCTGACTTGCATCTTAGTGCAGACGACTTTGAAAATCAGCGAGTCAATTACATAAGCAAGAAATTGGGTTTCTATGGGATGTGTCCTGGATGTCTTAGGAAGTGAGGGATATAAAAAATTGACAGGCTATCTAAACGTCCTGTGTTTTATGCCAAATCGAAAAAAATATTAACTGCACAATATACAGTATCTCACAACAGTGAGTACACATCTCACATATTTTTGTAAATATTTTATTATACCTTTTAATGTGACAACACTGAAGAAATTACACTTTTGCTACAATGTAAGGTAGTGAGTGTGCATGTTGTATAATGGTGTAAATTTGCTGTCCCCCTCAAAATAACACGCAGCCATTAATGTCTAAACCGCTGGCAACAAAAGTTATTACACCCCTAAGTAAAAATGTCCAAATTGGGCCCAATTAGCCATTTTCCCTCCTCAGGTGTCATGTGACTCGTTAAAAGGGTGTTTTAAAAGGTCTTGGGTGTGAATGGGGAGCAGGTGTGTTAAATTTGGTGTCATTGCTCTCTCTCTCATACTGGTCACTGGAAATTCAACATGACACCTAATGGCAAAGAACTCCTGAGGATTTAAAAAAAAAATTGTTGCTCTACATAAAGATGACCTAGGCTATAAGAAGATTGATAAGACCCTGAAACTGAGCTGCAGCACGGTGGCCAAGACCATACAGCAGTTTAACAGAACAGGTTCCACTCCGAACAGGCCTCGACGTGGTCGACCAAAGGGGTTGAGTGCACTTGCTCAGCCTCATATCCAGATTTTGTCTTTGGGAAATAGACATACGAGTGCTGCCAGCATTGCTGCAGAGGTTGAAGGGGTGGATGGGGGGGGGGGGGGTCAGCCTGTCAGTGCTCAGACCATATGCCGCACACTGCATCAAATTGGTCTGCATGACTCATTCCAGAAGGCAGCGTCTTATAAAGATGATGCACAAGAAAGCCTGCAAACAGTTTGCTGAAGAGAAGCAGACTAAGGACATGGATTACTGGAACCGTGTCCTGTAGTCTGAGACCAAGATAAACGTATTTGGTTCAGATGGTTTCAAGCATGTGTGGCGGCAACCAGGTCAGGAGTACAAAAACAAGCATGTCAGACTCTTGCCTACAGTCAAGCATGGTGGTGGGAGTGTCATGGTCTGGGGCTGCATGAGTGCTTCTGGCACTGGGAAGCTACAGTTCATTGAGGGAACTATGAATACCAACATGTACTGTGACATACTGAAGCAGAGCATGATCCCCTTTCTTCGGAGACTGGGCCACAGGGCAGTATTCCAACATAACCACCCCAAACAAACCTCCAAGACGACCACTGCCTTGCTAAAGGAGCTGAGAGTAAAGGTGATGGACTGGCCAAGCATGTCTCTAGACCTAAACCCTATTGAGCATCTGTGGGGCATCCTCAAATTGAAGGTGGAGGAGCGCAAGGTCTCTAACATCCACCATCTCCCTGATGTCGTCATGGAGGAGTGGAAGAGGACTCCGGTGGCAATCTGTGAAGCGCTGGTGAACTCCATGCCCAAGAGGGTTTAGGCAGTGCTGGAAAATAATGGTGGTCACACAAAATATTGACACTTTGGACCCAATGTGGACATTTTCACTTAGGGGTGTACTCACTTTTGTTGCCAGCGGTTTAGACATTAATGGCTGTGTTTTGCGATATTTTGAGGGGATAGCAAATTTACACTGTTATACAAGCTGTACACTCATTACTTTACATTGTAGCAAAGTGTAATTTCTTCAGTGTTGTCACATGAAAAGATATAATAAAATATATTTACAGAAATGTGAGGGGTGTACTCACTTTTGTGAGATACTAAATGTATATTTTTTCCACAATGCATCCAAAAAGCTAATTTGAGTTGTGATATTTTAAAAAAAAGCATAACTGTATAATGTTTTGCCCAGTTTTCTGTAGCTGGAGTTAATACTTTTCTTTGGGGGGGATTCAGAATAACCTACCTGTAATTGTGTGCATTTGATTATGATGCTGCTGCTTCTATTAAAAAATAAATAAATTAATTGTACTGTAAGAGTTGGTAAGCCGCTGCTACTGAGAAGCTGTTCCACTGCACCCCCCATCATTCATAGAACTTGCATTACTACACTGTTTTGTGATTGGAGATGAGGGATCTACACCACTCATTCACAGAAAGCAATGCATTGTGGGAATGGTGCTACTAACTCTCTAAAAAGCAGAAGGGGGGGGGGGGGGCACTTGAGGAAAGACACTCAGGGCACCGCTGTAAAGGAGACACTGCAGGAATGATTTATAGGTGGGTAATGGGGTACACACCATTACACATAACAAATGTGTTTTGGTACGGTATCCCTAAAATATATACAACATTTCAGTTTTAAAGTGGATGTGAACCATGATGTTCAGTTTTCTGAAGCACTTTGTATCATAAACAGATGTGTTTTTTTTTTTTTCATAATTTGTTGCATTTCAATGCACCCAATTGTCTTCCCTTGTCTTTTTGTAGCCACTTACTGAATAAATGAATGCACTTTAGTGGTGGCTGCATGCCATTTCTCAGGGCAGGTTTTTCTGATTGGACATGTGCTTTCTTTTTCGTCCGCATTTCGGAGATTTTCGTGTTCATTTTAACAAACGATAACAAATGCGCAGAATCCAAAATCCAAACGATCCAAAATAAAAAAAAATGCTTTATTTTAGTTTTGTTGCGACAACAGTTTGATATAGACTTGACATGACGGTGACAAAAGCAATCTGTCTATCGAACCTGCAGTTGAATGTGCCTAACTCTATTAGTCCAAGATTATTCGACACAGAGAGAAAAGATTTGACATTATAGAGAACTGAAGATTCGACGAAGCAGGTAAAAACATACGATCATTTACGGTCAAATGCTCCGCCCATAGGCTATAGAAGAATTCTAATGTTTGACTAGTACTAATAATTATTAGTACTAGTCAAACATTAGAATTCTACTATAGCTTGTGGGCGGAGCATTCAAATGGAAATATACGATCACGACGTTGTACAGTTTAGCTGCTTCGTCAGACACCATAAGCCTTCAATTGACAGATTCGACCTTAATTCAGGATTTTCGGACGAATGCATTTTGGGAGTAACTCATTTTATTCTTCGGACAAGACTGAAATTTTGAAATGAAATATTTCAGTGTGAACATGTCTAACAATGTGTAATGAGTTTTGAAAGGACTACCACTTGCAATCTCCATTTGATAGCCCATGACAATGCAGTAGTTATGAGACAGGAACAGAACACTTTAATCCTATAATAGGAAGACGGCGCCAACTGGGCATACCCTGGCTCACTAAGATCAATAAAACTATACACTTTAACATTGAAATCAATGCCTTACTTGCGTACGGTACGCACTCAGCCCAAATCGTGAAAAATAGTCCACACTGTACTTGGTGATATAGTTGGTGACATCTCCTAAGACCGTGGTCTCCAAACTGCAGCCCGGTAGTCGGATGCGGCCCTTTGCTTGCATTTATCCGACGCTTGGTGAACTCCATATTCTTCCCACTGATATGAAACTGTATTCTGCCAACTGACGTCAACAATGGGGGCGCTATTCCTCCCAATGATACCACCAATGGGGCGCTATTCCTCCCAATGATACCATCGACGGAGAGCTATTCCTCCCAATGATGCCAGAGATAGGGCGCTATTCTTCCCAATGATACCAGCAATGGGGCTCTAGTTCTCGCCCTAAAACCAAATGTGATTATTCTTTTTTTCTCCCACCCCAGGAAAAATGTCCCACTCCTGCTGGTCAGTCCAGCCCCCCTAAAGTCTGAAGGACAAACTGGCGCCTTGTTTAGAAAGTTTGGAGACCCTTGTCATTGGGTACCAAACCTTCATAACTTGTGTCTACTATTACCCATGTGTCTGACTAGATTATAACACAGTCCACCTTTGCAAGAGACTGCAGTAGGTTCGAAAAACAAGTTTGGTTGGATTCCAGTTGGGTATCTCTGAGGAGGCGTTTGTAAATGTGGAATTAAGCCAAAAATCCCAAACCTTAAAGAATTTCTTAGGGCAGCCCCTAGAACGGGGATAAGCAATTAGCGGACCTCCAGCTGTTGCCAAACTACAAGTCCCATCATGCCTCTGCCTCTGGGTGTCATGCTTGATGCTGTCAGAGTCTCGCTATGCCTCATGGGACTTGTAGTTTGGCAACATCTGGAGGTCTGCTAATTGCTTATCCCTGCCTAGAAGTATATAGTGGAATCTCTGAAGTGATCATATGTGTCCAATAGTCTGTGGGGGCTACCGGGAACTTCCCTTTTCAGTATGAAAGCCGCAGATTTAAAAATGATAAAATTGCTTTTGAACAATCGTGTTAATATTTGACTTTTTTTGGTGGGGGCATTTTTTTTTTTTTTTTTTTGGGCCTTTTTTTTGTTTTTGTTTTTCTCTAGAAAAAACACAATATGATAGTATTTCCAGAACTACCAATGCATTATATTTTACATTCCATTTTCCTGTGCTTTTTAAATTGGTTCTTATTTGGGTCTGTGTTGCACCTGCCTATACTGTGTTAAGCTGTGAAAAAGCAGTCCACTTTTCTGGCCCTGCACAGACCATACGGCAGCAGCATCTGCCTCCTTGGAATGGTTTCACAAGCACACCAGCAGCTGAATATAGTGGGCAATAAGGAAACTTGCATTAGCATTTTGTTGCCATAATATTAATCATTTAAAACATTTTTTTAATTACTATTTTTTAATTGCAGCAAATTGTGGAATAACTCATTCTGGCTGCAATGAATAGTGACTCTGCCAAAGTGCGAAAATAAAAACATATTTACAGATATTTGTAGAACAGAAAGCACTCATCTAGTTTATCTCCCTTCAGGAAATAAGGTAGTTCATATATTGCAATATGTGATAACAGTCAATATACATTATTTTTTCTTAGGTTTTAAACATTTGGTAACTTTTTTTATTATATATATATATATATATATATATATATATATATATATATATATATATATATATATATATATATATATATATATATATATATATAATTTTTTTTTTTTTTTTTTTTGAGTTGTAAATGCTAATTTGAGGAGCATCAACTCTGGTAACATTTACAAAGGATTTAAGCATTAATCAACTTTCTTTGAGCCTTTTACACACCCTTCAGTTCTAGTCTGGGAAAATATACAGTTATCGAGTGTGGCTTACAACCTTTCAGCAAGTGTGAACTAAAGCTGACTTTAGGGTCCACCCCCAGCATGTCCACCATTCCGTGTATTCCACAGAGGATGCAGGTCAGGCTAATCTACAAAACAAGGGCAAAAAAAATATCTAGCAGCAGAATTGGGTGCAATTGCTGGAACCAGTCCTGTGTGTACAATGTTTTTTTGTTTTTTTTGTAAATGAACAGGGAGCATCTATACAGAGCGCTTCCTGTTCATTTACTCTGCAGTTAAGGCTGCAGAGAAAGGATTGAGAAATCTGTGTCCTCAATCTTTCTCTGTCTCAAGTGAGATGTTGGGTGTCTGTCTAGACCAGGGGTGTCAAACTGGCGGCCCTCCAGCTGTTGCAAAACTAAAAGTCCCATGAGGCATTGCAAGGCTAACAGTTACAAGCATGACTCTCACAGGCAGAGGCATGATGGGACTTGTATTTTCGGAACAGCTGGAGGGCCACCAGTTTGACACCCCTGGTCTAGACACTTGATATTTCACCAACCCCACCATTTTTTGAAAAAATGGTAAATACAACACAAATAGGGGCTCTTTCTCACAGGTATTCTGATTGCATGAATGAGTGGTTTGTTCATGTGGCTTGAGCCCCCGTTGAGCTTGGTTCACTGTTCCTGTCAGTTCAGCTAATCCTTCCTCCATGTTTGGTTGCCCTTCTCTGCACTTTCTCAAGTTCCAGTTTCTCTAGTTCACTGATGTATTGTTGGTTATTAACTAATATGTACGGGGGTAAAATTATGTCTCTCACTCTGGAGCCTATACATTTTTTAATACAAGAACGTATTTTTTTGCTAGCTTTTGAAATTGCAGCTTGGCATTGCATATTAAAGTGGAGTTTCCCTCCCAACATTTTTTTTCCATTATTGTGCTCATTAGACCAAAAAAAATAAAAAATCACCTAGGATCCTGACATCTCCCTCTAATGCTCCTGGGAAATGTGTGTCATTATTTCCCAGGATGCAGTGCGCTACCCAATTATCACTCCCCATCCAAGACTTCCAGGAAGTAAGTGCTTGTGGGCTTCACAATGCCGCAAGCAAAATGACAACGGTGTGGACATAGTTTTTTAAACTTTTTTTTAATAACTATGCGGAGCAGCGGCGGATTGTAAAATAGTAAGTGACTGGATTTATATTATAAAAACACATGATGAAAGGACATACATTTAAAAAAATGCTAATTGTGGTTTACCATATCACCAAGATCCTTCTCCACCTTTTTGACTTCCCCAGCTGCTCTTCTAGTATGTCTGATGCATGCATTTAGTTGAACTTTACTTTTATTAACATTATCTTTTATCATTCCTCTTTCATTACTTTTATCAGCATTAATTCTACTGCATAGCTTAGTGTCATCTGAAAACCCTGAAAGGGTACGTTTAATTTCAGATCCTATATCCTTATAAATGTTAAAGTAAGGGTCCTAATATTGGACTAGTGGACTACACCATTAATGACTTTAGACCATTCAGAATATGAAACCATAACCCTACTCTCTCTGAATATAGGCTTTTAGACAGTTTTCTATTAATTTACAAACTGAATTTTCTAAGCTTGTAGACTTTCATTTACTCATTGGCCTTTTTTGGGAAACTGTCAAATGCTTTGGTAAAATCCAGGTATACTATGTCCATGGCCACTCTTTTTTGTCTACTTTTTTGTTTACCTCCTCATAAAAAAAATCTGATTTGTTTGACAGCCTTGGTCAACAGCTATTATTGCTTAAAATATCTTTAGCAAAAGCTCTTCTATATGGTCTTTTATTAAAAGGGTTTTAAAGGTTTGTTCTTCTTCTTCTTTTTTTTTTTTTTTTTTTTTTTTTTATTAACAAACCTGTTATAATTGCCTCCTCTGTGCAAGGGTTTTGCACAGAGTGGCCCCGATTCCTCCTGTTCTGGGGTCCCTCAGCCGGCACTCCTGGCTCCTCTTCCTTCTCGAGTTCCCCCACTGAGAGCCGCTTTCTATGAGGGCAGTTATGTGGGCGTGCTCCCGAGTTCATTGAAGCAGACATCTTGGCTATAACAGAGCTCAACTCCTTTGAGCACCCTTGGATGTAAGCCATCTGGTCAAGGTGCTTTATTCACCTTTTTATGTCTAAACATTTATGAATCATGTCAATTTTGAGCAAAATGGATACATTTGGGCCCTTTCAATACTATCCCCATTAAGGACTTTTGTATACACACAACTAAAGAAGGTATTTATTTGTTGTCCTTGTTCCCAGTAACCAACTCCGTTATCTAAAGGACCTACATGCTTAGATTTGGTATGTATTAAGTTTAGAATGTTTGACAACCATAGCTTCCCCCAATATAATGTGTCCACAGAATCTGGCTGGTAAGCTGCAATGTAAGTTTATAAACTTGGTGAGCAAGTGTGGGGAGTCTGTGTCTTAAGTGCCTTGTTACCTCAGCTGGTATAGAACTTTAAAACCCTGAGTGCTCTGTACGGAAAAGAAGAAAGTAAGCTTCCTCTTTGTGACACTCCTCTTCCCAGCAAATGCTTGGATTGGCTCTTCACTATGACTGTCCTTACTAACCAAGGCACATTCAACCAGGGAGACAGGCGGTGGATTTTCCAGTGTGTGTCCGCATGCAGCCCCCGTCACAACAGATCTTCCAATGATAGGGGAGCCCAGCTTGTCTTTGCGATCATGTGATGCTCGAACAGTAATGGCTAAGGAACACTGTGGGTTGCCAAGAGAATGTGTTTCAGAGGGTGTGGCCTCCTTCAGGCCCCCTTCAGTGGGACTTTTTTTTTGTGACTTTACTTGCTCCTCAGAAATCTCTTGGACATTAGCGCTAATATATGTTATGTAGAGATGCCTGTCATTTTCTTCTCAAATGTGAGTGGATTCTTTTGTTTTTAATAAACTTTTATAAGAACATACTACACTGAGTTTTATGTTCTGTATGCCCCCATGTATTGAGAGTGGAGCCGAGAGTTGTCTTTCCAATTATTGTGGATTCATTTGGGGTTTATCCCCTAAAGTGATTCCAGCTTTTCATTAGTTTGAAAGCCAATAATCTCCGGTATGCAGCCACCTTCACTTCTACTGGATGTTGAGGAGTTTTTCCTGTTTCTCTTTTGGAGTTAAATATATTTTCTAATATTCTTCAGCAGACTTTCTAAACGTTTGCCCTGGAGGAATTCTATAAATAATGCTCAAGTCTTGGGGAACCCCTGCTAAAAATTATTATACCTACTGCTTTTGTACATTGGCATGATTTATAGGTTGTAGAAAGTTTTTCAATTAAAGGATAAATCATGTGGTGTACCTGTTTTTTATATTTGACAGCTGAGGTGTGTTATTTTTAAATACCCCCTGCCTGCTCTATACAACAAAATAACTTTTGGTAATCTTAGAATCATAAATAAGATTAAAACGCAGACCCTATGGATTGGGGTATTCCCCTCTAATTAATGGTCAGTGTAGAAGTGCCACCTTACATTGGTGGTCAGGTGCATGCCGCCTCTATTTCGACTAAGGGAACCCAGCAGTGAATCCTTATGGCTTCACACCAGGGATCCTACTGTGCATGCGCTGCGCTCCGATCCCCTCTCCTGGCCTAGCGGCTGGGGGAGGAGGGAGAGAGCCCAGGTGGTGATGTCAATACTCACGGCTAAGGCTTCCGGAAGTGGGAACCTGTGAAAGATGGGTATCCTGTCCCCCCCTCTCTCCCAAAGGTGCCAAAACCAAAGTGGGAGAGGAGTACGACCAGTGGAAGATCCACTTATGGGTGGAACTCTGCTTCAATTGCTCTGTGCAGTAAACTTTTCACTTGTCTTTTTTGCTTTTCATTTCAAGGTTATAGAACAGTTTTGCACATTTCATGTACATGGGGGGATTATTGTGATGGGCATTACTTGGTGCAAGGTTATAATTTTGTGAATAAATGCCCTTTACAGCAGATGTGATGTACAGTTAACAGAGAGATCATTTCTACTCAAGATCTTGCCTAAATTTAAGAGCACTGTCTATAAGAAATCTTGGCTGAATATCTGAGAATGACTCTGCTCTCATAACTCATAACCAATGTCCTGTTTGCAGTTATTTTTGTTACAGTAAAACACCCTATGATACAGATGTATTGCATTTCAGTGCTGACCGATCAAAGTCCTGTAATGCAAGCTGCTTTGATACAGAAAATATCTATATAAGTATGTTAAACCACTTGATGGTCACACCTTGCTAGTACCGGGTTGAACCCCCTTTTTCCTTCAGCACTGCCCTAATTCTTCATGGTAAAGATTCAACAAGGTATTCGAATCATTCCTCCAGATTTTGGTCCATAGTGAAATGATGGCATCACGCAGTTGCTACAGATTTGTCAGCTCCGCATTCATGATGCAAATTTTCCTTTCCAACACATCCCAGAAGTGCTCTATTGGATTGAGATCTGGTGACTGTGGATGCCATTGGAGTACAGTGAACTCATTCCTGTTCAAGAATCCAGTTTTAGATGATTTGAGCTTTGTGACATGGTTCATTATCCTGCTGGAAGTACCCATCAGAAGATGGGTACTCTGTAGTCAAAAAGGGATGGACATGGTCAGCAACAATACTCAGGCTGTGGCATTTAAACAAGACTCAATTGGCACGAAGGGGCCCAAAGTGGGCCAAAAAAATATCCCCACACCATTACACCACCATCACCGGCCTGAACTGTTACAAGGCAGGTTGGATCCATGCTTTCTTTTTTAAAGCAGAGGTCTACCCAAATTTTTTTTTAAAAGCCAGCAGCTACAAATACTGCAGCTGCTGACTTCTAAAAAATGGACACTTACCTGACCAGCGCGCCCGCAATGTCTGCAGCCGAGGCCAAGCAATCGCTCATCTCTCTCGGCTGCCCCTGCCGCCATCCTTGGTGAGGGAATCGGAAACTGAAGCATTGCTGCTTCATTGCCCGGTTCCCTACTGTGCATGTGCGAGTGGCACGGCCCGTCCTCACTAGTCCCCGCTGTCTCCTGGGACCTGTATGTTTCCCAGAAGACAGTGGGGGGACGGGAGGGGGCGTGACTCCCGCAGGAGTCTATTTCCCGGAAGTAGGTGCAAATACCTGTCTTAGACAGGTATCTGCACCCCTTCCCCCCTGAAAGGTGCCACATGTGACACCGGAGGGGGGGAGGGTTCTGAAAAGCGGAGGTTCACTTTTTGTGTGGACCTCCACTTTAAGCAAAATTATGACCCTGCTATCTGTATCACAGCTGAAATTGACTTCTTCAGACCAGGCAACATTTTTCCAATCTTTTGTCCAATTTCAGTAAATCTGTAAGAATTGTAGCCTCAGTTTCTTATTACCTGCTATGAGTAGCACCCGGGTGGTCTGCTGCTGCTGTAGCTCATCTGTATTCAGAGATGGTATTCTGCATATTTTGGTTGTAACGAGTGGTTATTTGTGTTACCATTGCCTTTTCTATCCTCTCAAACCAGTCTGTTCTCCTGGATAGTTTCTCTTTTTCAGACCATTCTCTGTAAACTCTAGAGATGGTTGTGCATGAAAATCCCAGTAGATCAGCAGTTTTTGAAATGCTCAAACCAGCCTGTCTGGCACCAACAACCATGCCATGTTCAAAGTCACTTAAAACGCCTTTCTTCCCCATTCAGTGTATAACTAAAGTCCAAGCATTTATTAGGTAGGGTGGAGAGGAACTAGAATGCGTGGCAATATTTATTATTGTCTGTGCCCCCATTAGGGAGAGTCGCCCTCTCTATTTGTCTTTGTCATGTTTACCATTTATCATTGAAAGTAAAAAAAATATCCAAAAGTTTGGGTTGTCCCCAGAAAAGTATGAGGTGAAATCCTCCAATGGGGACACTAATTTTGGTGATCCGGGGGTCCCCAAGAATTCCCTTAATTTGAAGGGATTTCCTCCCACTTCCTGTTTGGCTATGGTGCAGGAAGTGAAGGGACACAGGGCCAGATCCACAAAAGGGATACACAGGCATATCTGCTGATACGCCGTCGTATCCCTGTTTCTATCTATGCGGCTGATTCAAAGAATCAGCTACGCATAGATATCCCTAAGATCCGACATGTGTAATGGACTTACACTGTCGGATCTTAGGATGCAGTACCGCGGCCGCCGCTGGGGGCATTTCTCTTCGAAATCCAGCGTCGGGTATGCAAATTAGCACTTACGGAGATCCACAAAGCTTTTTCCCTTCGTTATTTCTCCTTAAGTGTTAGTTTGCCGTCGCAAAATTAGGGCTGCTTTTACAAAGTGTAAACTTGGTATACCATGTAAAAGTATACCCTTCTTTCCCACGTCGCTGTCAATTTTTTTTTTTACATTTTTTTTTTTACCCGTCGCGATTCACAAAACTCGGCGTAACGCAAAGCACGTCGGGAAAATAGCGTCGGGAGCATGCGCAGTACGTCCAGCGCGGGACCGCGCCTAATTTAAATGGGACTCGCCCCATTAGATTGGGCACGCCTTGCGCCGGACAGATTTAAGTTACACCGCTGCAAATTTCTAGGTAAGTGCTTTGTGGATCGGGCACTTAGGTAGAAATTTTGCGGTGGTGTAATTTAAATCGGAACATTTAAGTTGCGCCCGCTGGTTGTGGATCTGGCCCACAGATGGCAAAATCTGACACGGGTTATAACCCTCTTAATCTATATCCAAAATGTAGTTTTGTTTAGTTAAGTGTTTTTCCTATAGTTCTATTTTAAATGTGTTTGTTTTTATTTTATTTTTTTAAACCCCTTTAAAAAGATATATGTAGTGCCATACTTCTACTGCTTGTATTTGTTGTCTACCCCATTTCTTATTTCAGTCTTTTTTTAGCACAATCTAGTAACAAAATCTGTGTCCTGACTTTTTCCAGCCATAGGATGGCTATGCTGTCTTGCTGAGTCTCTTTGGAGCTCCAGTAAAACCACCCACATGTTTAAACTCCAGGCCAAAACTACAGATTGGCACACCAATTCTATGTGCTTCCCCAGGCAACACTCATTTACAGGAGCTCTGTGGTTAGTGGCGTTTGCTCCCCAACTAAGGATTAACAGGCATGTGAGCAAGAATAAATTACGGGTTTGGGATGGGGGATGCTGGTAAGTGAACTGACAATTATTCATAGATACTTGTATCTGTGAGATCACAGATCAGTGTACAGGATCACGGTCATTGGCCCTGTACTATATGATTTGATGTGACAAATCACAGCAATGGCAGTAGTAATAAAGAGAGGCTGTCATTCATGCAGCTGTTGTTTACTACTGTGACCTCTGTGATTGTTCACAATGATCACATAGTACAGGGCCAATGAAATTGCATTGTGATTGGTTACAGTGCTACCAGTAGTAAATATTGGCTTTATGAATGTAGCTGAACAGTGTTGTGAAGCTGATTGCCTGTACATTATGATTATATAAGCAATCGGTGTGAAAAAAAAGAAACCTGATCACCACCCTCAGGACAGTGCAGTATCCCTATGGTGACACTGCACTTTTCTGGTGACAGTATGCGTTTTAAAAAAGAAGTTACAAAGCATCACAGCTGTGGCATGTGTACACTCTCGGAATACAAAAAATGTGCATATGCCAGGAAATTACTAAATAAAAATTGCATGCCTAAACTCAAATTGGTTCGGGAAGGTGTCTCCAAAGCTCAATTGCAAACAAAAACAAAGTAAATATGGATCTGAAACCTCCTATAGGCTAATACATAAATATTAAACTAATATATAATTACCAGTTCCTGTGCAAAAAAAACACCTCATGAAGCCCCCTTTCTCATTCTCTCAACATGATTTTGTCTCACCCTCCCAACCTATATCCCACCTAACCCCTCTCCTTAAAAAAAAAAAAAAAGAGAGAAAGACGTGTTGCTGGGATTAATGATGGATAAGTCTTTTGGCAGATATACAATGTAATAGCAGCTTTTAGTGTATTTAAAAGAGACTATTCCACAAGTAATATAGCTGAAACATGTATAGCCCTAATTGGGCTCAGTCCATAGTCCTATGGGATTGACACTGTATCAGGCTCCATGCTGAGATCTATGCTTATCCACTGATAATCCTGTATTAGGCTCCACTTTCCTAATTGCAGTAGGTCCAGCCTGCATGCGGATGACAGCTCTGTGTAAAGTTGCAGTGTGCAGCTGATGTGACCAGTACTGCTAGTGGACAGAGCAAGATGAAGGATAGTTTGCAATTTCTCACCACTGGTAGTCCATATCCAAAATCCCTCTGGATTGCTGTACATCCAAAAGGAGAAGTCGCCATCCATCAGTAATGTTGCAGTTAAGGCATGGCCGTCGCTGACTTGGCATGCAGCACCCCAAATGACCAAAGCAAGGGTCCATGCTCTGGGGAATGTCCCTTGATGCCACCTCATGTTGCCCTACCTACTTTATGGGGCTTTCTCAGGCCATTGACCACCCTTGGCTGCTGCCTCTACAGCTAAATGGGGGTTGGGGGGGGGGTAAAAGTGCAGCTCAAATGCAAGCTTTTATTCTGCCTGCCTCATTGACATTCCTGGGGGTAGCCATGTACTAGTAGTTTAGGCTTGCTTGGCTTGCAGGAACTGGGACTGCAATAGTTTGCTTTACACCAAGGCATATTCTCTGACCACTCATATAGAGACAACAATTACAGTGTTTTTGATACAATAAATTGATTTGTGTGATGCACAAGATACAATGTCCAGTACATAATCGGTCCAAGCAGTGAAAGTCTCCCACATGTGGTATCGCTGTGCTTGGGAGGAGTAGCAGAATGTGTTTTGGGTTGTAATTCGGGGGAAGGCCTTTAGTGTGTGTTGTGTATGTGTGTGTGTGTGTGTGTGTGTGAAAAATCTTGAGTTTTCAAGTCATTTTTAGAAAGGGGGTGATCCTTTTTTAACTCTGATTGTGTTTTTGAATTTTTACAATTTTTTTCTGACATGGTGTTATATCATTCATTTGGATGTTCACAGTTCCACTACAGCTGGATGAAGCAAAAACTGTGTCTTCATTTCAGACTGCAAAGCAACAAAATGTGAATATTTTAATAGGAGTGATTCTTTTTTTATACCGACTGTAGAGTAGAGAAGACTGCAGATACAGGGATGAAACAAATCCTCCTACATAAGTTATACCTGTTTTATAACCTGGGTATATGTAAGGGTTTATAACTAGAGATGGTTCGGTTCGTGGCAGATCTTTCGAACATCACAAATGTTCAGAACCGAATAACGAACCCCATTGAAGTCTATAGGACCCGAGCTGAAAAAATCAAGTGACAATTTTGAAGGCTTATATGCAAGTAATTGGGCATACTGTACAATGATTATGGGGGTCCGTGTACCGCCCTGGGGGACATGTATCAATGAAAAAAAAGTTTGTAAACCTCATTTTAAAATGAGCAGTGATTTACTGATGCTTCAAGTGAAACCATCAAAATGATGTCCAGAGTCCCTGGACAGACGCGCTCTTACCTGTCACAAAACCTCCGGCAGCACTAAAATGCCCATTCTGAAAGCACGCTGGATGCAGGAAAGCCAACAGCTCTATTGCATTTTTGGCAAGCTCTGGTCAGTGGTTTATTCTCATGACCCAGTGGATCATCAACTGGAAAGCTCTCCATATCTGTTTTTGCCCCTAGATAATCTCCCACCATATGATGAAGACGCTGCAGATGGGATGGGTGGTCCCCTTGTCACCATCACCACCTTGTGGACCACATGTCAGCAGTAATGTGGACCTTGCGGCTGACTGTCTTGCCCAACAATGCCACAACATTGCCTTCCATGTGATGGCAGAGAGCTGGAATAGCCTTATATGTGTAGCGCTACCCCCTCAAAAGCCGCTGGTTGTTTTTGGATCGGCGTATTAAGTTGCCTCTAATCGTTGTCTAAGAGTGATGACGGTGAGTAGAGCAGTAAACGAATGTCCAATCAGCGAGTGAGGTTTTCTGAATGCTTTATTTCTCGGCCCAACACGACCAACATCAACATGAGGTAGACAGAAAAGGTTGATGAAGTAAGAGCACCTTGCAGTATTAGGCCTGTATAAGAGAAAGGCAGTCCTGCTCTGAGTAGTAGTAGATACAGTTCGTCGCCACTCCAGCCAGCACTTTAAGGTTGCTGAGAAGAACAAGTCACTGACTTGGCTCTGATTTTAAAAAAGATGCCAGATGAGGCCCCTGCCACAGGCTCGATGCTGACAATGGTGAACAGCAGAGCAAATCTTCCCAGTCTTTCTCTTTGGGGTCACCGACTGACAGTGCTAAGGTATCTGTCAGTGTTCGGTCACCCAGATCCCCGACGGTTCGTTCAAGCCCCTCAGACAACCTGCCTCTGGGTTCTCCTTGAGCCGATCCCCCACCGCACAGCACGTAGCTTAGGATCTCTTCAGTAGAGCTGGGGACCCAGTAAGTCACTGGGGCCCCAAACAGCATCAGTTGCTCCAGGCCATGAGGGCCCAGAGTCAGGAACTCTGCGTAGCGCGTGACCCCAGGCCAGGTAGGCCATAGTGGTGGGGCCTGCGATGTGCACACACCCTAAAGGTGGGCGCCGAACCAGGAACCCGCGAAGAACCAAGAACCACGGCCTCCGCCACAGAAATACTCCTCCCCAGCATGCTCCGTGAGGGAAAACTCCTCTAATTGGCTGCTGAGGAAAAGCAACTCCGCCTGGACATCTCTGGTGCCACCTGCCGCCCAGGGATGGTGCCACATCCCTAGAACGCAGTCTGACCCACAGAACAATCCAGATTTGGCGACAGACAAATTTTGCATAATTCGGAATGAGAGCAAATTATCTATCTCATTCCCCCACTAACTTTAGCGTAGTGCCTTTACTGAAAGTAAGGGGGCGCTACATGTGAAAAGAAATCGTGACTGGGAACTGTGGTACAGCACATTCTGTAAATGCACGGAAGGGGTAGAGTCCACCAGACGGAAAGGCAAGCAGCTTTGACAATCTTGAATTTGGATGCTTGGAATGTGGGTGACAGCAGGGCCCTCTTAATAGCATCATGGCCCCCTGGGCAAAGTAATGCTCCGGGGCCCCTACAATGGAGACAGTGCAGTTAAACAGAAATCAAGTAGGTCGGAGGCAGACAAGCAGAGCTTCCTCTTTTGGGTGGAGCTCCGCATTAACTACATGAACAATCATTCTGTACAGCAAAGTAACAAAAGGGCAGCGTGGGCTCAAGGACCAACTGCTTTGGGGAAAGTGCAGGGGCCCCCCCATGGAGCTGGGGCCCCTGGGCAGTGCCCAGGTGTGCCCTCTCATTAAGAAAGCCCTGGGTGACAGTGACTGTATTTTTTTTCTTCACTGCAGCAGATGGGGCAGAGAAATTTGCCTGCTCTATTCTACAGCCGGTGGTGTGCTACTGGCAGACATGCTGCAAGGAACTGGGACACCCTGTGCTATATCATCACCCCAGTCAGTGGAGGCTGCTTAGTTTGTAAGATATCGTGGGGGTGGACCAGAAAGATGTGGCTTTCAGGTGCTCTTGCCAACAGGCTGAGTGGTGGGAGGTTAAATGCCTTGCTTTCTCCAATCATGTGCCCTGATTGGGCAAAGCTTTTATTGCCTCAGCCAATCAAGGCTTCCAATACACTGTGCGGGGGCGCAGTGCATTGTGGTCATTCAGCAAGTTGAACAAACGGTCGAACGCCCGATAATTCGGGTGTTTGTTGAATGGGTAAATGGCTAATGTTCGGCCTGAACTTTATGCTTGGGCCGAACCGTTCACCCAACTCTATTTACAACCACTTTAATTTACTCAAAGTGCTCTTATGTTTAAATATGGGTATAATTTTTGGTTCTTTTCATTCAACTCGCTGCAACCAATCAGATATTTATATTCCGGAAATCGTTAAAAGTTAAACCTTTGCTGTGTGCTTGTTTTTTTTGCTTTTTTATGAACTTTCTTTTTGCATCCATTATTTATCCATTACAGTCCTGTCGACCACTGGGCAGTATAAGACATTGAGGTGACTGTTTGGATTGTGCCTTGCAGGCTGATTGACATTTGCTGTCTTGCTGTGAGTATGTGTATTGTGAAATTTGGTAGATAAGAGGTGGATGAAGGGGGGGCTACAGACCTCACACACTGTATTACAAAGATATCTCCAATGTGGCCACTGATCAATAAGGATCAATCTTTTTCATTACAATTTTCTTTCAGTACAAATGAGTGACACGAGCATTGATTTTTCATTGGCATGTCATGTCTACAGAAATATAAAGGAAGAGGAGACAAATACTTTTCCAGGATATCTGACTAACCATGAACAAAAATGTGTGACCGTTCCATGCAGGATGGGGCATTGTCATGTGATTATTTGGATTCTATGGTGTAAGGCTGTTTTTTCTGCATGGCTTTGTGTTCCTAAATTGTTTTCAAGAGTGGAAAATCTTGGCACACATGATTTTGTGAGAATGATGTTTTTTTGCTCTTGCTAATATTTTGTCTAAACTGACTCTTTCTGCCTTACTTACAGGGTAAAATTAGTTAAAACATTGGTTTCTATTTTTACTAGCTTTAAATAGGAACTGAAGTATGGAAGCTGTACCCAGAAAAGGGTGGCAGAGGGCAAAAGACCATTAACTAGTATTGCGTGTGGTCTCATTTTTAAAGCTGATCTTTTTTCCCCATTACTGACTTGCAATGCCTTGTTTTGCACTGTCAGACTCTGTGCGGAAGTGGCCATCTTGGTAAAAGTAGGGCTTCACTGCCTCATGTCTGACTCTTCAGCAAGGAGAACAGTGAGCGACACCGTAGTGCCCCTCCAGTCATAGCGATTGCATAATCATTTTACTTTTACATTCGCTTTCCATTCATGAATGGCTTGCTTACTGATCCATGGTTGGCCCACAGCAATCACATGGTACCTGGCTACCTGTACCATGTGATTAGCTGTAGCCAATCACAGATCACAACTGAAAGCAAGCTGTTCGTGAATGGTTAACCCATTCATGACTGTTATATCGATTTAAAGTTTTTTGTTTTTCCTTTTAACCTGTTACCGACCCCCCCCCCGTATTTACTGCAGGGCGGCGGCTCCTCTGCACCGAATCATCTACAGGTACGCATTTCTGCACTTCCTTGTCTGCGGCGTGCACGCACCCCCCTGGCGAAAAGCTCCCGCTGCGATTGGACACAGCGGGAGGAAATCGGCAGGTCCCGTGGAGCCGCCAGTCATTCCTGAGAGAGGCAGAACAGCATTCTGCCTATGTAAACAAGGCAGATCGCCGTTCTGTTAAGGAAGACCGAGATCCTGTGTTTTTTGCTAAGCAGGAACACGGATCTTTGTCTTCCCACAGTGAATGCACATCCACCACAGTTGGCAAACTCCCTCGATACACACGCATCCCTTTTTGATATTCCTGCCAGTGTCATTAGTACAGTTACTGTGCATATTTTTTAGCACTGATCACTTGGTGTCACTGGTCCCCAAAAAAGCATCAAGCGTTTCACTTGGTATCCGAATTGTCTGCTGCAATGTCGCAGTCTTGCTAAAAGTTGCTGATTGCCGCCAATCATTACTAGCAAAAAACGCTACACCTTTTGTGCAAAACGATCAATATATGGATATCATTGGATATGTTTTATAGCAAAAAGTAAATACTTGATTCTGAGCATGCACGTTTTTTTCCCCCTTGGAAAAGCCTACCATCTCTACTGTTCATCTACGCTTGAGACTCATTCACCACTGGCAGACAGCATTATCAGGTCTGTAACCTCACTTTTACTCTACTGCAGTTAAATCAATTTGGCCTGGTGATGTACCTGTTGTGTATATGTGTGAGATAGAGAGGTAGGTGTATGTATGTATGTGTGTGTGTGTGTGTGTGTGTGTGTA
>NC_053491.1:252839976-252842476 GCF_905171775.1 Rana temporaria
ACAGTGCACCACTCACCAGAAGGATGAATATAAAAAGCCTTGAAATAAAATTTCCTTTCATTCAGAACTCTGGAAATTAACCCCTGCTGCTTTCTGAGGTGATAACAAAGATGGTTCATATGAAACGCAAAACACCAAAATTAGTGTAATTCCGCTTTAATAAATTAACCCTGTGTACAAACCTCCCCGCTTCTGATCTGCGTACATTTATATCACTTGGTAATGAACATATAAGGTAAGAGTGTAATCACAGCTGTTCTCCAATACCCAGAAGCCGCGCTAGTGTTAGCTGCACAGCGCTGTAGAAATCCTTCCTGGATACAGGTCTAAGAACGGTGGAACGCACTCCTCACTCAGATACTTCCTGGTTACACTGTCGTAGCCACCTTTGACGCATTTCGTCACCTCCGACTTTCACAGAGGGCATGGCTACTCGGCTTCCTTGCAAAGGTTATACCATCTCTCCTTTACCGCTATTGGCTGAGATGGCACAACACATCCACTCCAATTGGTGCACCGCGGAGTGGAAATTGGACAGGTCGTCAGCCGCATCGAGTCACAGGGATAAATATAAACAATTGTAAATGCTGCACAGTAAATTTGGTGCGGAATTGCACTATTTTGGTGTTTTTGTGTTTCATATGAACCATCTTTGGAATTAACCCCTGCTGCTTTCTGAGGTGATGGAGTTATGAATGAAAGGAAATTTTAATTTCAAGGCTTTTTATATTCATCCTTCTGGTGAGTTTCAACCCCAGAGGGGGTGAGTGCCACTGTTGGTGAAGACTGGGAACTGGTGTAGGGTGCGCACTACCTTTTTAACCCTAGAAGCACTTACCACTTTAGGACTCTGCTACGTCATTTATTTTATTAATTTATGTGAGGTTGGACACTTATCCAATAATAGCGCTGTTTTATCAATTGATCATTTGATTCTAGATTTTGACATCTATTTATATTTTAGTTCACGTATTGGATGATTGTTCATTTATACTTTAAACAGCTGCTGCATTTACCTATATTTTTGATATCAGATTTTAACTGTTCTCTGTACAAAGCCCAACAGCTGGATCTCAGAACCAGTTAATAGATTTCCTGAGCGCCGGGAAGTGCACTGTGGGCCTCCTTTTTTTTATTTTTTTTGTGCACCTTTCTTTGAGAGATATACAGGTCATTCTCAAAAAATTAGCATATTGTGATAAAGTTCATTATTTTCTGTAATGTACTGATAAACATTAGACTTTCATATATTTTAGATTCATTACACACAACTGAAGTAGTTCAAGCCTTTTTATTGTTTTAATATTGATGATTTTGGCATACAGCTCATGAAAACCCCAAATTCCTATCTCAAAAAATTAGCATATCATGAAAAGGTTCTCTAAACGAGCTCTTAACCTAATCATCTGAATCAACTAATTAACTCTAAACACCTGCAAAAGATTCCTGAGGCTTTTAAAAACTCCCAGCCTGGTTCATTACTCCAAACCGCAATCATGGGTAAGACTGCCGACCTGACTGCTGTCTAGAAGGCCATCATTGACACCCTCAAGCAAGAGGGTAAGACACAGAAAGAAATTTCTGAACGAATAGGCTGTTCCCAGAGTGCTGTATCAAGGCACCTCAGTGGGAAGTCTGTGGGAAGGAAAAAGTGTGGCAGAAAACGCTGCACAACGAGAAGAGGGGACCGGACCCTGAGGAAGATTGTGGAGAAGGACCGATTCCAGACCTTGGGGGACCTGCGGAAGCAGTGGACTGAGTCTGGAGTAGAAACATCCAGAGCCACCGTGTACAGGCGTGTGCAGGAAATGGGCTACAGGTGCCGCATTCCCCAGGTCAAGCCACTTTTGAACCAAAAACAGCGGCAGAAGCGCCTGACCTGGGCTACAGAGAAGCAACACTGGACTGTTGCTCAGTGGTCCAAAGTACTTTTTTTGGATGAAAGCAAATTTTGCATGTCATTCGGTAATCAAGGTTCCAGAGTGTGGAGGCAGACTGGGGGGAGGGAAATGCCAAAATGCCTGAAGTCCAGTGTCAAGTACCCACAGTCAGTGATGGTCTGGGGTGCCATGTCAGCTGCTGGTGTTGGTCCACTGTGTTTTATCAAGGGCAGGGTGAATGCAGCTAGCTATCAGGAGATTTTGGAGCACTTCATGCTTCCATCTGCTGAAAAGCTTTATGGAGATGAAGATTTCATTTTTCAGCACGACCTGGCACCTGCTCACAGTGCCAAAACCACTGGTAAATGGTTTACTGACCATGGTATTACTGTGCTCAATTGGCTTGCCAACTCTCCTGACCTGAATTCAACAAACAATAGTCACTGCCCCTACCTATGAATGGTATAATAAGGAGCGCTGGAATGGGCGTATAAACATACAAAAACATAGAATATCCAGGCTCAAACTTACCGACCAATCAGCAACCAACCAAATTCCCCTGTCTAACTGGTGCGTTAAAAACAGAGGCTTAGTTGCACACATCTGCAAATGCATGTGTA